>NC_091131.1:112497329-112522329 GCF_040183065.1 Periplaneta americana | reverse complement strand
GGATAGAATAGGATAGATAGAATAGGTTAGAGTAGGATAGATAGAATAGCATAAATAGAATAGGATAAATAGGAAAGATAATATATGATAGAATAGGATAGATTAAGGAAGATAGAATAGGATAGATAGAACAGGATAAAACAGGTTAGAGAGAATAGGATAAAATAGGAAAGATAGAATAGGAAAGATAGAGTAGGATAGATAGAATAGGGTAGATAGAATAGGATTGATAGAATAGGATATAATAGGATACATAGAATAGGATATAATAGTAAAGATAAATTAGGTACATAGAATTTGAAAGAATAGGATAGAACAGGATAGATAGAATATGATAGAACAGGATAGAATACGAAAGATAGAACACTATAGTTTAGGATACATTAAAGAGAATAGAACAGGATAGAATGGGATAGATAGTACAGTTAGAATAGAATAGATAAAACAGGAGAGATTAGGATAGATAGAACAGCATAGAATAGGATAGATAGATAGATAGATAGATAGATAGATAGATAGATAGATAGATAGATAGATAGATAGATAGATAGATAGATAGATAGATAGATAGATAGATAGATAGATAGACAGACAGCAGACAGCAGACAGACAGACAGACAGACAGACAGACAGACAGACAGACAGACAGACAGACAGATAGATAGATAGATAGATAGATAGATAGATAGATAGATAGATAGATAGATAGATAGATAGATAGATAGATAGATGGTATGGAATTAATAGATAGAATGGTATAGATAGACAGAATGGGATAGAATAGTCCAGAACGGGATAGATGTAATGGGATAGAATAGGATAGATACAATGGGATAGAATAGGATAGATAGAATGGGACAGACTAGGATAGATAGAATCGGATATAATAAGATAGGTAGAATGGGATAAAAAAGAATATATAGAATGGGATAGAATAGGATAGATAGAAAGGGACAGAATAGGATAGATAGAATGGGATTGAACAGGATAGATAGTATGGGACAGAATAGGATAGATAGAATGGAATGCAGTAGGATAGATTGGGATAGGATGGGATAGGATATGATAGACAGAATGGGATAGAATAGGTTAGAATGGGATAGATAGAATTGGATAGATAGAATGGGATACAATAATATACACTGGGATAGGTAGAATATGTGAGATGGGATAGATAGAATATGATAGAAAAGAATAAATAGAATAGGATATATAGAATAGGATAGAATAGGATATATAGAATACAATAGAAACAATAGGATAGTTAGAATGCAATAGGCTAGATAGAATAGGATAGAATAGGATACATAGAATAGGGTAGAATAGGATAGATAGAATAGCATACATAGAAAAGGAAAAAATAGGAAAGGTAATATATGATAGAATAGGATAGATTAAGAAAGATAGAATAGAATAAATAGAATAGGATAAAACAGGTTAGAGAGAATAGGATAAAATAGGAAAGATAGAATAGGAAAGATAGAGTAGGATAGATAGAATAGGCTAGACAGAATAGGATTGATAGAATAGGATAGAATAGGATACATAGAACAGGATAGAATAGTAAAGATAGATTAGGTAGATAGAATTGGATAGATAGAACTGGATAAATAGAATATCATAGAACAGGATAGAATACGATAGATAGAACACTATAGTTTAGGATACATAAAAGAGAATAGAACAGGATAGAATAGGATAGATAGAACAGTAAGAATAGGATAGATACAACTGGAGAAAAAAGGATTGATATAACAGCATAGAATATGATAGATGGAGAAGGATATATTCGGATGGATAGAACAGGATGGAATAGGATAATTAGAACAGCATATAATAGGATAGATAGAACAGAATAGAATAGAATTTATAGAACAGCATTGGATAGATAGATAGATAGATAGATAGATAGATAGATAGATAGATAGATAGATAGATAGATAGATAGATAGATAGATAGATAGATAGATAGATAGATAGATAGATAGATAGATAGATAGATAGATAGATAGATAGATAGATAGATAGATAGATAGATAGATAGATAGATAGATAGGTGGGTGGGTGGGTGGGTGGGTGGGTGGGTGGGGGGGTGGGTGGGTGGGTGGATGGATGGATGGATGGATGGGTGGATAGACAGACAGACAGACAGACAGACAGACAGACAGATAGATAGATAGATAGATAGATAGATAGATAGATAGATAGATAGATAGATAGATAGATAGATAGATAGATAGATAGATAGATAGATAGATAGATAGATAGATAGATAGATAGATAGATAGATAGTATGGAATTGATAGATAGAATGGGATAGACAGAATGGGATAGAATAGGCCAGAACGTGATAGATATAATGGGATAGATGTAATGGGATGGAATAGGATAGATACAATGGGATATAATAGGATAGATAGAATGGGACAGACTAGGATAGATAGAATCGAATATAATACTGTAGGTAGAATGGGATAAAATAGAATATATAGAATGGGATAGAATAGGATAGATAGAAAGGGACAGAATAAGATAGATAGAATGGGATTGAATATGATACAATGGGATTGAATAGGATAGAATGGGATACAATACGATAGATATAATGAGATAGAGGACGATGGATAGAATGAAATAGAATAGGATAGATAAAATGGGATAGAATAGGATAGATAGAATAGGACAGAATAGGATAAATAGAATGGAATAGAATAGGATAGTTAGAATGGCATAGAATACGCTGGATTGAGATAAAAAATGATAAATAGGATGGAATAGAATAGATAGATAGAATGAGATAGATTAGGATAGATAGAATGGCATAGAGTAGGATAGAATGGCGTTGATAGAATAGGATATTTAGAAAGAATAGAATAGGATAGAATGGCACAGATACGTTAGGATAGAATAGGATAGATAGAATAGGATAGAATAGGATAGAATAGGATAAATAGGATAGGATAGATTAGGATAGATAGAATAGGTTAGAATAGGACAAACAGAATAGCATAGCAAAGGATAGATAGATTAGGATAGAATAGGATAGATAGAAAAGGATAGAATAGAATAGATAGAATAGGATAGATAGCATATAATAAAAAAAGTTAGCTAGAATAGGATAGAATAGAATAGGATAGAACAGGATAGATTGAATAGGATACAATAGGATAAATAGAATAAAATAGAATAGCAGAGATAGCTTAGGATAGATAGAATAGGAAAGATAGAATGGTATAGGATAGTATAGATAGAATTGGATAAAACAGGATAGACAGAATAGCATAGAATAGGAAAGATAGAATAGGATAGAATAGGATACATAGAACAGGATAGAATAGTAAAGATAGATTAGGTAGATAGAATTGGATAGATAGAACTGGATAAATAGAATATGATAGAACAGGGTAGAATACGATAGATAGAACACTATAGTTTAGGATACATAAAAGAGAATAGAACAGGATAGAATAGGATAGTTAGAACAGTAAGAATAGGATAGATACAACAGGAGAAAATAGGATTGATAGAACAGCATAGAATATGATAGATGGAGCAGGATATACTCGGATGGATAGAACAGGATGGAACAGGATAATTAGAACAGCTTAGAATAGGATAGATAGAACAGGATAGAATAGAATATATAGAACAGCATAGGATAGATAGATAGATAGATAGATAGATAGATAGATAGATAGATAGATAGATAGATAGATAGATAGATAGATAGATAGATAGATAGATAGATAGGTAGGTAGGTAGGTAGGTAGGTAGGTAGGTAGGTAGGTAGGTAGGTAGGTAGGTAGTTAGATAGATAGATAGATAGATAGATAGATAGATAGATAGATAGATAGATAGATAGATAGATAGATAGATAGATAGATAGATAGATAGATAGATAGATAGATAGATAGATAGATAGATAGATAGATAGATAGATAGATAGATAGATAGATAGATAGATAGATAGATAGATAGATAGATAGACACAGACAGACACACAGACAGAGAGATAGATAGATAGATAGATAAATAGATAGATAGATAGATAGATAGATAGATAGATAGATAGATAGATAGATAGATAGACACAGACAGACACACAGACAGAGAGATAGATAGATAGATAGATAGATAGATAGATAGATAGATAGATAGATAGATAGATAGATAGATAGATAGATAGATAGATAGATAGATAGATAGATAGATAGATAGATAGATAGATAGATAGATAGATAGATAGATAGATAGATAGATAGATAGATAGATAGATAGATAGATAGATAGATAGATAGATAGATAGATAGATAGATAGATAGATAGATAGATAGATAGATAGATAGATAGATAGATAGATAGATAGATAGATAGATAGATAGATAGATAGATAGATAGATAGATAGACACAGACAGACAGACAGATAGATAGATAGATAGATAGATAGATAGATAGATAGATAGATAGATAGATAGATAGATAGTATAGAATGGATAGATAGAATGGGATAGACAGAATAGGATAGAATAGGCCAGAACGTGATAGATATAAAGGGATAGATGTAATGGGATAGAATAAGATAGATACAATGGGATATAATAGGATAGATAGAATGGGACAGACTAGGATAGATAGAATCGGATATAATACAATAGGTAGAATGGGATAAAATAGAATATATAGAATGGGATAGAATAGGATAGATAGAAAGAGACAGAATAGGATAGATAGAATGGGATTGAATATGATAGAATGGGATTGAATAGGATAGAATGGGATACAATAGGATAGATAGAATGAGATAGAGGAGGATAGATAGAATGAAATAGACTAGGATATATAAAATGGGATAGAATAGGATAGATAGAATGAGATAGAATAGGACAGAATAGGATAAATAGAATGGAATAGAATAGTATAGTTAGAATGGCATAGAATACGCTGGATTGAGATAAAAAAGGATAAATGGGATGGAATAGAATAGATAGATAGAATGAGATAGAATAGGATAGATAGAATGGCATAGAGTAGGATAGAATGGCGTTGATAGAATAGGATAGTTAGAAAGAATAGAATAGGATAGAATGAGACAGATAGGTTAGGATAGAATAGGATAGATAGAATAGGATAGAATAGGATAGAATAGGATAAATAGAATAGGATAGATAGAATAGGATAGAATAGGATAGATAGAATATGTTAGAATAGGAGAGATAGAATAGGATAGATAGAATAGGATGTAATAGGTTAGATAGAATAGGTTAGAATAGGACAAACAGAATAGCATAGCAAAGGATAGATAGAATAGGATATAATAGGATAGATAGAAAAGGATAGAATAGAATAGACAGAATAGGATAGATAGCATATAATAAAAAAGGTTAGCTAGAATAGGATAGAATAGGATAGGATAGAACAGGATAGATTGAATAGGATAGAATAGGATAAATAGAATAAAATAGAATAGCATAGATAGCTTAGGATAAATAGAATAGGAAAGATAGAATGGTATAGGATAGTATAGATAGAATAGGAGGGATAGAAAAGGACAGATAGAATAGGGTAGATATTACAGGATTGAATAGGACAGATAGAAGAGGATAGTATAGGATAGAACAGGATATAAAGAACAGGATAGAATAGGATAGATAGAGCAGGATAGAATAGGGTAGATAGAACAGGATAGAATAGGATGGATAGAATAGGATAGATAGAACGGGATAGATTAAGATAAATAGAACACGATAGATACAACAGGATACAATAAGATAGATAGAACACTATACAATAGAATAGAGAGAACAGCATAGAATAGAATAGATAGAATAGGATAGGTACAACATCATAGAATAGAATAGATAGAATAGGATAGAATGATATAGATAAAATAGCATAGTATAGGATAGATATATTGGAATAGAATAGAATAGATAGAATGGGATAAATGAGGATAGTTAGAATTGCAGAGAAAAATGGGATAGAATAGGATATATAGAATGATATAAAATAGGATAGATAGATTGGGATAGGATAGGATAGGCAGAATGGGATAGAAAAGTATAGATAAAATGGGACAGAATAAGATAGACAGAATGGGACAGAATAGGATAGATAGAAAGGGATAGAATAGGATAGATAGAATGGGATAGAAAAGAATAGATAAAATGGGATAGAATAAGATAGAATGGGACAGAATAGGATAGATAGAATGGAAGGCAGTAGGATAGATTGGGATAGGATAGGATAAGAAAGGATAGACAGAATGGGATAGAATAGGTTAGAAAGGGATATATAGAATAGGATAGATAGAATGGGATACAATAGGATACAATGGGATAGATAGAATAGGTAAGATGGGATAGATAGAATATGATAGAATAGGATAAAAAGAATACGATATATAGAATAGGATAGAATAGGATATATAGAATAGAATGGAAAGAATAGGATAGATAGAATGGAATAGTCGAGATAGAATAGGATAGAATAGGATAGATAGAATAGATTAGAGTAGGATAGATAGAATAGCATAAATAGAATAGGATAAATAGGAAAGATAATATATGATAGAATACGATAGATTAAGGAAGATAGAATAGGATAGATAGAACAGGATAAAACAAGATAGACAGAATAGGATACAATAGGAAAGATAGAATAGGATAGATAGAGTAGGATAGATATAATAGTGTAGATAGAATAGGATTGATAGAATAGGATAGAATAGGTTACATAGAATAGGATAGAATAGTAAAGATAAATTAGGTAGATAGAATTGGATAGAATAGGATAGATAGAATAGGATAGAACAGGATAGATAGAATATGATAGAACAGGATAGAATACGATAGATAGAACATTATAATTTAGGACACATAAAAGAGAATAGAACAGGATAAAATAGGATAGATAGAACAATTAGAATAGGATAGATAAAACAGGAGAGAATAGGATAGATAGAACAGCATAGAATAGGATAGATAGATAGATAGATAGATAGATAGATAGATAGATAGATAGATAGATAGATAGATAGATAGATAGATAGATAGATAGATAGATAGATAGATAGATAGATAGATAGATAGATAGATAGATAGATACATAGATAGATAGTATAGAATGGATAGATAGAATGGGAGAGACAGAATAGGATAGAATAGGCCAGAACGTGATAGATATAAAGGGATAGATGTAATGGGATAGAATAAGATAGATACAATGGGATATAATAGGATAGATAGAATGGGACAGACTAGGATAGATAGAATCGGATATAATACAATAGGTAGAATGGGATAAAATAGAATATATAGAATGGGATAGAATAGGATAGATAGAAAGAGACAGAATAGGATAGATAGAATGGGATTGAATATGATAGAATGGGATTGAATAGGATAGAATGGGATACAATAGGATAGATAGAATGAGATAGAGGAGGATAGATAGAATGAAATAGACTAGGATATATAAAATGGGATAGAATAGGATAGATAGAATGAGATAGAATAGGACAGAATAGGTTAAATAAAATGGAATAGAATAGGATAGTTAGAATGGCATAGAATACGCTGGATTGAGATAAAAAAGGATAAATGGGATGGAATAGAATAGATAGATAGAATGAGATAGAATAGGATAGAGTAGGATAGAATGGCGTTGATAGAATAGGATAGTTAGAAACAATAGAATAGGATAGAATGAGACAGATAGGTTAGGATAGAATAGGATAGATAGAATAGGATAGAATAGGATAAATAGAATAGGATAGATAGAATAGGATAGAATAGGATAGATAGAATATGTTAGAATAGGAGAGATAGAATAGGATAGATAGAATAGGATGTAATAGGTTAGATAGAATAGGTTAGAATAGGACAAACAGAATAGCATAGCAAAGGATAGATAGAATAGGATATAATAGGATAGATAGAAAAGGATAGAATAGAATAGACAGAATAGGATAGATAGCATATAATAAAAAAAGCTTAGCTAGAATAGGATAGAATAGGATAGGATAGAACAGGATAGATTGAATAGGATAGAATAGGATAAATAGAATAAAATAGAATAGCATAGATAGCTTAGGATAAATAGAATAGGAAAGATAGAATGGTATAGGATAGTATAGATAGAATAGGAGGGATAGAAAAGGACAGATAGAATTGGGTAGATATTACAGGATTGAATAGGACAGATAGAAGAGGATAGTATAGGATAGAACAGGATATAAAGAACAGGATAGAATAGGATAGATAGAGCGGGATAGAATAGGGTAGATAGAACAGGATAGAATAGGATGGATAGAATAGGATAGATAGAACGGGATAGATTAAGATAAATAGAACACGATAGATACAACAGGATACAATAAGATAGATAGAACACTATACAATAGAATAGAGAGAACAGCATAGAATAGAATAGATAGAATAGGATAGGTACAACATCATAGAATAGAATAGATAGAATAGGATAGAATGATATAGATAAAATAGCATAGTATAGGATAGATATATTGGAATAGAATAGAATAGATAGAATGGGATAAATGAGGATAGTTAGAATTGCAGAGAAAAATGGGATAGAATAGGATATATAGAATGATATAAAATACGATAGATAGATTGGGATAGAATAGGATAGGCAGAATGGGATAGAAAAGTATAGATAAAATGGGACAGAATAAGATAGACAGAATGGGACAGAATAGGATAGATAGAAAGGGATAGAATAGGATAGATAGAATGGGATAGAAAAGAATAGATAAAATGGGATAGAATAAGATAGAATGGGACAGAATAGGATAGATAGAATGGAAGGCAGTAGGATAGATTGGGATAGGATAGGATAAGAAAGGATAGACAGAATGGGATAGAATAGGTTAGAAAGGGATAGATAGAATAGGATAGATAGAATGGGATACAATAGGATACAATGGGATAGATAGAATAGGTAAGATGGGATAGATAGAATATGATAGAATAGGATAAATAGAATACGATATATAGAATAGGATAGAATAGGATATATAGAATAGAATGGAAAGAATAGCATAGATAGAATGGAATAGTCTAGATAGAATAGGATAGAATAGGATAGATAGAATAGATTAGAGTAGGATAGATAGAATAGCATAAATAGAATAGGATAAATAGGAAAGATAATATATGATAGAATAGGATAGATTAAGGAAGATAGAATAGGATAGATAGAACAGGATAAAACAAGATAGACAGAATAGGATACAATAGGAAAAATAGAATAGGATAGATAGAGTAGGATAGATATAATAGTGTAGATAGAATAGGATTGATAGAATAGGATAGAATAGGTTACATAGAATAGGATAGAATAGTAAAGATAAATTAGGTAGATAGAATTGGATAGAATAGGATAGATAGAATAGGATAGAACAGGATAGATAGAATATGATAGAACAGGATAGAATACGATAGATAGAACATTATAATTTAGGACACATAAAAGAGAATAGAACAGGATAAAATAGGATAGATAGAACAATTAGAATAGGATAGATAAAACAGGAGAGAATAGGATAGATAGAACAGCATAGAATAGGATAGATAGATAGATAGATAGATAGATAGATAGATAGATAGATAGATAGATAGATAGATAGATAGATAGATAGATAGATAGATAGATAGATAGATAGATAAACAGACAGACAGACAGACAGACAGACAGACAGACAGATAGATAGATAGATAGATAGATAGATAGATAGATAGATAGATAGATAGATAGATAGATAGATAGATAGATAGATAGATAGATAGATAGATAGATAGATAGATAGATAGTATGGAATTGATAGATAGAATGGGATAGACAGAATGGGATAGAATAGGCCAGAACGTGATAGATATAATGGGATAGATGTAATGGGATGGAATAGGATAGATACAATGGGATATAATAGGATAGATAGAATGGGACAGACTAGGATAGATAGAATCGGATATAATACGATAGGTAGAATGGGATAAAATATAATATATAGAATGGGATAGAATAGGATAGATAGAAAGGGACAGAATAGGATAGATAGAATGGGATTGAATATGATACAATGGGATTGAATAGGATAAAATGGGATGCAATAGGATAGATAGAATGAGATAGAGGACGATGGATAGAATGAAATAGAATAGGATAGATAAAATGGGATAGAATAGGATAGATAGAATGAGATAGAATAGGACAGAATAGGATAAATAGAATGGAATAGAATAGGATAGTTAGAATGGCATAGAATACGCTGAATTGAGATAAAAAAGGATAAATAGGATGGAATAGAATAGATAGATAGAATGAGATAGATTAGGATAGATAGAATGGCATAGAGTAGGATAGAATGGAGTTGATAGAATAGGATATTTAGAAAGAATAGTATAGGATAGAATGGGACAGATAGGTTAGGATAGAATAGGATAGATAGAATAGGATAGAATAGGATAAATAGAATTGGATAGATTAGGATAGATAGAATAGGTTAGAATAGGTGAGATAGAATAGGATTGATAGAATAGGATGTAATAGGTTAGATAGCATAGGTTAGAATAGGACAAACAAAATAGCATAGCAAAGGATAGATAGAATAGGATAGAATAGGATAGATAGAAAAGGATAGAATAGAATAGATAGAATAGGATAGATAGCATATAATTAAAAACGGTTAGCTAGAATAGGATAGAATAGAATAGGATGGAACAAGATAGATTGAATAGGATACAATAGGATAAATAGAATAAAATAGAATAGCAGAGATAGCTTAGGATATATAGAATAGCAAAGATAGAATGGTATAGGATAGTATAGATAGAATAAGATAAAACAGGATAGACAGAATAGCATAGAATAGGAAAGATAGAATAGGAAAATAGAGTAGGATAGATAGAATAGGGTAGATAGAATAGGATTGATAGAATAGGATAGAATAGGATACATAGAACAGGATAGAATAGTAAAGTTAGATAAGGTAGATAGAATTGGATAGATAGAACTGGATAAATAGAATATGATAGAACAGGGTAGAATACGATAGATAGAACACTATAGTTTAGGATACATAAAAGATAATAGAACAGGATAGAATAGGATAGGTAGAACAGTAAGAATAGGATAGATACAACAGGAGAAAAAAGGATTGATAGAACAGCATAGAATATGATAGATGGAGCAGGATATATTCGGATGGATAGAACAGGATGGAACTGGATAATTAGAACAGCTTAGAATAGGATAGATAGAACTGGATAGAATAGAATATATAGAACAGTATAGGATAGATAGATAGATAGATAGATAGATAGATAGATAGATAGATAGATAGATAGATAGATGGATGGATGGATGGATGGATGGATGGATGGATGGATGGATGGATGGATGGATGGATGGATGGATGGATGGATGGATGGATGGATGGATGGATGGATGGATAGATAGATAGATAGATAGATAGATAGATAGATAGATAGATAGATAGATAGATAGATAGATAGATAGATAGATAGATAGATAGATAGATAGACACAGACAGACAGACAGATAGATAGATAGATAGATAGATAGATAGATAGATAGATAGATAGATAGATAGATAGATAGATAGATAGATAGATAGATAGATAGATAGTATAGAATGGATAGATAGAATGGGATAGACAGAATAGGATAGAATAGGCCAGAACGTGATAGATATAAAGGGATAGATGTAATGGGATAGAATAAGATAGATACAATAGGATATAATAGGATAGATAGAATGGGACAGACTAGGATAGATAGAATCGGATATAATACAATAGGTAGAATGGGATAAAATAGAATATATAGAATGGGATAGAATAGGATAGATAGAAAGAGACAGAATAGGATAGATAGAATGGGATTGAATATGATAGAATGGGATTGAATAGGATAGAATGGGATACAATAGGATAGATAGAATGAGATAGAGGAGGATAGATAGAATGAAATAGACTAGGATATATAAAATGGGATAGAATAGGATAGATAGAATGAGATAGAATAGGACAGAATAGGTTAAATAAAATGGAATAGAATAGGATAGTTAGAATGGCATAGAATACGCTGGATTGAGATAAAAAAGGATAAATGGGATGGAATAGAATAGATAGATAGAATGAGATAGAATAGGATAGAGTAGGATAGAATGGCGTTGATAGAATAGGATAGTTAGAAACAATAGAATAGGATAGAATGAGACAGATAGGTTAGGATAGAATAGGATAGATAGAATAGGATAGAATAGGATAAATAGAATAGGATAGATAGAATAGGATAGAATAGGATAGATAGAATATGTTAGAATAGGAGAGATAGAATTGGAGAGATAGAATAGGATAGATAGAATAGGATGTAATAGGTTAGATAGAATAGGTTAGAATAGGACAAACAGAATAGCATAGCAAAGGATAGATAGAATAGGATATAATAGGATATATAGAAAAGGATAGAATAGAAGAGATAGAATAGCATAGATAGCATATAATAAAAAAAGGTTAGCTAGAATAGGATAGAATAGAATAGGATAGAACAGGATAGATTGAATAGGATAGAATAGGATAAATAGAATAAAATAGAATAGCATAGATAGCTTAGGATAAATAGAATAGGAAAGATAGAATGGTATAGGATAGTATAGATAGAATAGGAGGGATAGAAAAGGACAGATAGAATAGGGTAGATATTACAGGATTGAATAGGACAGATAGAAGAGGATAGTATAGGATAGAACAGGATATAAAGAACAGGATAGAATAGGATAGATAGAGCAGGATAGAATAGGGTAGATAGAACAGGATAGAATAGGATGGATAGAATAGGATAGATAGAACGGGATAGATTAAGATAAATAGAACACGATAGATACAACAGGATACAATAAGATAGATAGAACACTATACAATAGAATAGAGAGAACAGCATAGAATAGAATAGATAGAATAGGATAGGTACAACATCATCATGGAATAGAATAGATAGAATAGGATAGAATGATATAGATAAAATAGCATAGTATAGGATAGATATATTGGAATAGAATAAAATAGATAGAATGGGATAAATGAAGATAGTTAGAATGGCAGAGAAAAATGGGATAGAATAGAATATATAGAATGATATAAAATAGGATAGATAGATTGGGATAGAATAGGATAGGCAGAATGGGATAGAAAAGTATAGATAAAATGGGACAGAATAAGATAGACAGAATGGGACAGAATAGGATAGATAGAATGGGATAGAATAGGATAGATAGAATGGGATAGAAAAGAATAGATAAAATGGGATAGAATAAGATAGATAGAATGGGACAGAATAGGATAGATAGAATGGAAGGCAGTACGATAGATTGGGATAGGATAGGATAAGAAAGGATAGACAGAATAGGATAGAATAGGTTAGAAAGGGATAGATAGAATAGGATAGATAGAATGGGATACAATAGGATACAATGGGATAGATAGAATAGGTAAGATGGGATAGATAGAATATGATAGAATAGGATAAATAGAATACGATATATAGAATAGGATAGAATAGGATATATAGAATAGAATGGAAAGAATAGGATAGATAGAATGGAATAGTCTAGATAGAATAGGATAGAATAGGATAGATAGAATAGATTAGAGTAGGATAGATAGAATAGCATAAATAGAATAGGATAAATAGGAAAGAAAATATATGATAGAATAGGATAGATTAAGGAAGATAGAATTGGATAGATAGAACAGGATAAAACAAGATAGACAGAATAGGATACAATAGGAAAGATAGAATAGGATAGATATAATAGTGTAGATAGAATAGGATTGATAGAATAGGATAGAATAGGATACATAGAATAGGATAGAATAGTAAAGATAAATTAGGTAGATAGAATTGGATAGAATAGGATAGAACAGGATAGATAGGATATGATAGAACAGGATAGATTACGATACATAGAACATTATAATTTAGGACACATAACAGAGAATAGAACAGGATAAAATATGATAGATAGAACAGTTAGAATAGAATAGATAAAACAGGAGAGAAAAGGATAGATAGAACAGCATAGAATAGGATAGATAGATAGATAGATAGATAGATAGATAGATAGATAGATAGATAGATAGATAGATAGATAGATAGATAGATAGATAGATAGATAGATAGATAGATAGATAGATAGATAGTTAGATAGATAGATAGATAGATAGATAGATAGATAGATAGATAGATAGATAGATAGATAGATAGATAGATAGATAGATAGATAGATAGATAGATAGATAGATAGATAGATAGATAGATAGATAGTTAGATAGATAGATAGATAGATAGATAGATAGATAGATAGATAGATAGATAGATAGATAGATAGATAGATAGATAGATAGATAGAGACAGACAGACAGACAGACACACAGACAGATATACAGACAGACAGATAGATAGATAAATAGATAGATAGATAGATAGATAGATAGATAGATAGATAGATAGATAGATAGATAGATAGATAGATAGATAGATAGATAGATAGATAGATAGATAGATAGATAGATAGATAGACAGACAGACAGACAGACAGACAGACAGACAGACAGACAGACAGACAGACAGACAGACAGACAGACAGACAGACAGACAGACAGATAGATAGATAGATAGATAGATAGATAGATAGATAGATAGATAGATAGATAGATAGATAGATAGATGGTATGGAATTTATAGATAGGATGGGATAGATAGACAGAATGGGATATAATAGTTCAGAACGGGATAGACAGAATGGGATAGATATAATGGGATAGAATAGGACAGATACAATGGGATAGAATAGGATAGATAGAATGGGACAGACTAGCATAGATAGAATCGGATATAATACGATAGGTAGAATGGGATAAAATAGAATATATAGAATGGGATAGAATAGGATAGATAGAAAGGGACAGAATAGGATAGATAGAATGGGATTGAATAAGATAGAATGGGATTGAATAGGATAGAATGGGATGGAATAGGATAGAATGGGATACAATAGCATAGATAGAATGAGATAGAGTAGGATAGATATAATGAAATAGACTAGGATAGGTGAAATGGGATATAATAGGATAGATAGAATGGGATAGAATAGGATAGAATAGGATAAATTGAATGGGATAGAATAGGATAGTTAGAATGGCATAGAAGAGGCTGGATTGAGATAAAATGGGATAAATAGCATGCAATAGAAAAGATAGATAGAATGAGATAGAATTGGATAGATAGAATGGCATAGAGTAGGACAAAATGGCGTAGATAGAATACGCCAGTTAGAAAGAATAGAATAGCATAGAACGGGACAGATAGAAAACGATAGAATAGGATAGATAGAATAGGAAAGAATAGGATAGATTATGATAAATAGAATAGGATAGATAGAATAGAATAGAATATTATAGATAGAATAGGATAGTATAGGATAGATAGAATAGGATAGAAAAGGATAGAATAGCATAGATAGAATAGGTTAGAAAAGGAGAGATAGAATATGATAGATAGAATAGGATATAATAGGATAGATAGGATAGGTTAGATTAGGATAAATAGAATAGGTTAGAATAGGACAAATAGAATAGCATAGCATAAGATAGATAGAATAGGATAGAATAGGACAGATAGAATAGAATAGAATAATATACATATAATAGTATAGATAACATACAATAAAATAGGATAGCTAGAACAGGATACAATAGGATAGAACACGATAGGTTCAATAGGATAGAATAGGATAAATAGAATAGGATAGAATAGCATAGATAGATTAGGATAGATAGATTAGGAAAGATAGAATGGGATAGGATAGTATAGATAGAATAGGAGAGATAGAATAGGATACATAGAATAGGGTAGTTAGAACAGGATAGAATAGGAAAGATAGAAGAGGATATAATAGGATAGAACAGGATAAATAGAACAAGATAGAATATGATAGATAGAACAGGAGAGAATAGGGTAGATAGAACAAGATAGAATAGGATGGATAGATTAGGATAGATAGAACGGGATAGAATAAGATAAATATAATAGGAGAGATACAACAGGATAGAATAAGATAGATAGCACACGATACAATAGGATACAGAGAACAGCATAGAATAGGATAGATAGAATGGGATAGGTAGAATATCATAGAATAGAATAGATAGAAGAGGATATATGAGGATAGAATGGCAGAGATAAAAAGGGTTAGATTAGGATATATAGATTGAGATAAAATAGGATAGATAGAATGGGATAGAATAGGTTAGACAGAATGGGTTAGAATCGGTTAGAATGGGATAGATAGAATAGGATAATTAGAATGGGATACAATAATATACACTGGGATAGATAGAATGGGTGAGATGGGATAGATAGAATATGATAGAAAAGAATAAATAGAATAGGATATATAGAATAGGGTAGAATAGGATATATGGAATAGAATAAAAAGAATAGGATAGATAGAATGGAATAGGCTAGATGGAATAGGATAGAATAGGATAGATACAATAGGTTAGAATAGGATAAATAGAATAGCATACATAGAATAGGAAAAAATAGGAAAGGTAATGTATGATAGAATAGGATAGATTAAGAATGACGGAATAGAATAGATAGAATAGGATAAAACAGGATGGACAGAATAGCATAGAATAGGAAAGATAGAGTAGGATAGATAGAATAGGGTAGATAGAATAGGATTGATAGAATAGGATACATAGAACAGGATAGAATAGTAAAGATAGATTAGGTAGATCGAATTGGATAGATAGAACTGGATAAATAGAATATGATAGAACAGGATACTATACGATAGATAGAACACTATAGTTTAGGATACATAAAAGAGAATAGAACAGGATAGAATAGGATAGATTGAACAGTAAGAATAGGATAGATACAACAAGAGAAAAAAGGATTGATAGAACAGCATAGAATATGATTGATGGAGCAGGATATATTCGGATGGATAGAACAGGATGGAATAGAATAATTAGAACAGCATAGAATAGGATAGATAGATCAGGATAGAATAGAATATATAGAACAGCATAGGATAGATAGATAGATAGATAGATAGATAGATAGATAGATAGATAGATAGATAGATAGATAGATAGATAGATAGATAGATAGATAGATAGATAGATAGATAGATAGATAGATAGATAGATAGATAGATAGATAGATAGATAGATAGATAGATAGATAGATAGATAGATAGATAGATAGATAGATAGATAGACAGACAGCCAGACAGACAGACAGACAGACAGACAGATAGATAGATAGATAGATAGATAGAGAGATAGATAGATAGATAGATAGATAGATAGATAGATAGACACAGACAGACAGACAGATAGATAGATAGATAGATAGATAGATAGATAGATAGATAGATAGATAGATAGATAGATAGTATGGAATTGATATATAGAATGGGATAGACAGAATGGGATAGAATAGGCCAGAACGTGATAGATAGAATGGGATAGATGTAATGGGATAGAATAGGATAGATACAATGGGATAGAATAGGATAGATAGAATGGGACAGACTAGGATAAATAGAATGGGATATAATACGATAGGTAGAATGGGATAAAACAGAATATATAGAATGGGATAGAATAGGATAGATAGAAAGGGACAGAATAGGATAGAGAGAATGGGATTGAATAGGAAGGAATGGGATTGAATAGGATAGAATGGGATGGAATAGGATAGAATGGGATACAATAGGTTAGATAGAATGAGATAGAGTAAGATAGATAGAATGAAATAGACTAGCATAAGTAAAATGGGATATAATAGGATAGATAGAATGGGACAGAATAGGATAGAATAGGATAAATTGAATGGGATAGAATAGGATACTTAGGATGGCATAGAATAGGCTGGATTGAAATTAAATGGTATAAATAGCATTGAATAGAATAGATAGATAGAATGAGATAGAATAGGTTAGATGGAATGGCATAGGGTAGGACAAAATGGCGTAGATAGAATAGGATAGTTAGAAAGAATAGAATAGCATAGAATGGGACAGATAGACAAGGATAGAATAGGATAGATAGAATAGGATAGAATAGGATAGAATATGATAAATAAAATAGGATAGACAAAATAGTATTGTATAGGATAGATATATTGGAATAGAATAGAATAGATAGAATGGGATAAATGAGGATAGTTAGAATGGCAGAGATAAAATGGGATAGAATAGGATATATAGATTGAGATAAAATAAGATAGATAGAATGGGATAGAATAGGATAGCAGAATGGGATAGAAAAGATAGATAAAATAGGACAGAATAAGATAAACAGAATGGGACAGAATAGGATAGATAGAATGGGATAGAATAGGACAGATAGAATGGGATAGAAAAGGATAGGTATAATGGGATAGAATAAGATAGACACAATGGGACAGAATAGGATAGATAGAATGGAATGCAGTAGGATAGATTGGGATAGGAGAGGATAGGATAGACAGAATGGGATAGAATAGGTTAGAATGTGATAGATAGAATAGGATAGATACAATGGGATACAATAATATACACTGGGATAGATAGAATAGGTGAGATGGTATAGATAGAATATGATAGAATAGGATAAATAGAATAGGATATATAGAGTAGGATAGAATAGGATATATAGAATAGAATAGAAAGAATAGGATAGATAGAATTGAATAGGCGAGATAGAATAGGAGAGAATAGGATAGATAGAATAGGTTAGAATAGGATAGATAGAATAGCATACATAGAATAGGAAAAAATAGGAAAGATAATATATGATAGAATAGGATAGATTAAGAAAGATAGAATAGGATAGATGGAATAGGATAAAACAAGATAGACAGAATAGTATAGAATAGGAAATATAGAATAGGAAAGATAGAGTAGGTTAGATAGAATAGGGTAGATAGAATAGGATTGATAGAATAGGATAGAATAGGATAGAAGGAATAGGATGTAATAGGTTAGATAGAATAGGTTAGAATAGGACAAACAGAATAGGATAAATTAGGATAGATAGAATAGGATAGAATAGAATAGATAGAATAGGATAGATGGCATATAATAAAATAGGATAGCTAGAATAGGATAGAATAAAATTGGATAGAACAGTATAGATTGAATAGGATAGAATAGTAAAAATAGAATAGAATAGAATAGCATAGATAGCTGAGGATAGATAGAACAGGAAAGATAGAATGGAATAGGTTAGTATAGTTACAATAGGAGGGATAGAATAGGACAGATAGAATAGGGTAGATTATAACAGAATAGTATAGACAGATAGAAGAGGATAGAATAGGATAGAACAGGATAAATAGAACAGGATTGAATAGGATAGATAGAACAGGATAGAATAGGATAGATAGAACAGGATAGAATAGGATGGATAGAATAGGGTACATAGAACGGGATAGAATAATATAAATAGAATAGGATAGATACAACAGGATAGAATAAGATAGATAGAACACAATACAATAGGATAGAGAGCACAGCATAGAATAGGATAGATAGAATATGATAGGTAGAACATCATAGAATAGAATAGATAGAATAGGATATAATAGGATAGATAAATAGCATGGTACAGGATATATATATTGGAATAGAATAGAATAGATAGAATGGGATAAATGAGGATAGTTAGAATGGCAGAGATAAATTGGGATAGAATAGGATATATAGAATGAGATAAAATAGGGAAAATAGAATGGGATAGAATATGATAGGCAAAATGGGATACAAAAAGATAGATAAAATGGGACAGAGTAAGATAGACAGAATGAGACAGAATAGGATAGATAGAATGGGATAGAATAGGATAGATAGAATGGGATAGAAAACGATAGATAAAATGGGATAGAATAAGATAGATAGAATGGGACAGAATAGGATAAATAGAATGGAATACAGTAGGACAGATTGGGATAGGATAGGATAGGATAGAATAGGAAAGGATAGGATAGGATAGGATAGGATAGGATAGGATAGACAGAATGGGATAGAATAGGTTAGAATTGGATAGATATAATAGTATAGACAGAATGGGATACAATAGGATACAATGGGATAGATAGAATAGGTAAGGTGGGATAGATAGAATATGATATAATTGGATAAATAAAACAGGATATATAGAATAGGATAGATTAGGATATATAGAATAGAATAGAAAGAATAGGATAGATAGAATGGAATAGGCTAGATAGAATAGGATAGAATAGGATAGATAGAATAGGTTAGAATAGGATAGATAGAATAGCACACATAGAATAGGATAAAATAAGAAAGATAATATATGATAGAATAGGATAGATTAAGGAAGATAGAATAGGATAGATAGAATAGGATAAAACAGGGTAGACAGAGTAGGATAGAATAGGAAAGGTAGAATAGGAAAGATAGAGTAGGATAGATAGCATAGGGTAGATAGAAGAGGATTGATAGAATAGGAGAGAATAGGATACATTGATAAGGATAGAAAAGTAAAGATAAAATAGGTAGATAGAATTGGATAGAATAGGATAGATAGAATAGGATAAAACAGGTTAGATAGTATATGATAGAACAGGATAGAATAAGATAGATAGAACACTATAGTTTAGGATACATAAAAGAGAATAGAACAGGATAGAATAGGATAGATGGAACAGTTAGAATAGGATAGATGCAACAGGAGAGAATAGGATAGATAGAACAGCATAGAATAGGATAGATAGAACAGCATAGAATAGGATAGATAGATGGATAGATAGATAGATAGATAGATAGATAGATAGATAGATAGATAGATAGATAGATAGATAGATAGATAGATAGATAGATAGATAGATAGATAGATAGATAGATAGATAGATAGATAGATAGATAGATAGATAGATAGATAGATAGATAGATAGATAGATAGATAGATAGATAGATAGATAGATAGATAGATAGATAGATAGATAGATAGATAGATAGATAGATAGATAGATAGATAGATAGATAGATAGATAGATGGATAGATAGATAGATAGATAGATAGATAGATAGATAGATAGATAGATAGATAGATAGATAGATAGATAGATAGATAGATAGATAGATAGATAGATAGATAGATAGATGGTATGGAATTGATAGATAGATTGGGATAGATAGACAGAATGGGATAGAATAGGCCAGAACGGGATAGATAGATTGGGATAGATGTAATGGAAGAGAATAGAATAGATACAATGTGATAGAATAGGATACATAGAATGGGACAGACTAGGATAGACAGAATCGGATATAATACGATAGGTAGAATGGGATAAAATAGAATATATAGAATGGGATAGAATAGGATAGATAGAAAGGGACAGAATATGAAAGATAGAATGGGATTGACTAGGATAGAATGCGATTGAACAGAATAGAATGCGATTGAATAGGATAGAATGGGATACAATAGGATAGATAGAATGAGATAGAGTAGGATAGATAGAATGAAATAGACTAGGATAGGTAAAATGGGATAAATAGGATAGATACAATGGGATAGAATAGGATAGAATAGGATAAATAGAACGGGATAGTATAGGATAGTTAGAAAGGCATAGAATAGGCTGGATTGAGATAAAATGGGATAAATAGCATGGAATAGAATAGATAGATAAAATGAGATAGAATAGGCTAGATAGAATGGCATAGAGCAGGACAAAATGGCGTAGATAGAATAGGATAGTTAGAAAGTATAGAATAGCATAGAATGGGTCAGATAGACTAGGATAGAATAGGATGGATAGAATAGGATGGAATAGGATAGAATATGATATATAAATTAGGATAGATAGAATAGGATAAAATAGGATAGATAGAATAGGATAGTATAGGTTAGATAGAATAGAATAGAAAATGATAGAATAGCATAGATAGAATAGGTTAGAAAAGGAGAGATAGAATATGATAGAATAGGATGTAATAGGATAGATAGAATAGGTTAGAATAGGATAAATAGAATAACATAGCATAGGATAGATAGAATAGGATATATAGAATAGGATAGAATAGAATACATAGAATAGTATAGACAGCATATAATAAAATAGGATTGCTAGAATAGGATAGAATGGGATAGAATAGGATAGATAGAATGGGATAGAAAAGGATAGGTAAAATGGTATAGAATAAGATAGATAGAATGGGACAGAATAGGATACAATGGAATGTTGTAGGATAGATTGCGATAGGATAGGATAGGATATGATACGATAGGATAGGATAGGATAGGATAGGATAGGATAGGATAGGATAGGATAGGATAGGATAGGATAGGATAGACAGAATGGGATAGAACAGGTTAGAATAGAATAGATAGTATAGGATAGATAGAATAGGATACAGTAATATACACAGGGATAGATAGAATAGGTGAGATGGGATACATAGAATATGATGGAATAGGATAAATATAATAGGATATATACAATAGGGTAGAATAGGATATATAGAATAGAATAGAAAGAATAGGATAGATAGAATGGAATAGGCTAGATAGAAATGGATAGAGTAGGATAGAATAGGATAGATAGAATAGCATACATAGAATAGGAAAAAATAGGAAAGATAATATATGATAGAATAGGACAGATTTAGAAAGATAGAATAGGATAGATAGAATAAGATATAACAGGATAGACAGATTAGCATAGAATATGAATGATAGATTAGGAAAGATAGAGTAGGATAGATAGAATAGGGTAGTTAGAATAGGATTGACAGAATAGGATAGAATAGGATACATAGAATAGGATAGAATAGTAAAGATAGATTAGGTAGATAGAATTGGATAGAATAGCATAGATAGAACAGTATAGATAGAATATGATAGAACAGGATAGAATACGATACATAGAAGACTATAGTTAAGGATACATAAAAGAGAATAGAACAGGATATTATAGCATAGATAGAACAGTTAGAATAGTATAGATACAACAGGACAGAATAGGATAGATAGAACAGCATATCATACGATAGATAGATAGATAGATAGACAGATAGATAGATAGACAGATAGATAGATAGATAGATAGATAGATAGATAGATAGATAGATAGATAGATAGATAGATAGATAGATAGATAGATAGATAGATAGATAGATAGATAGATAGATAGATAGATAGATAGATAGATAGATAGATAGATAGATAGATAGATAGATAGATAGATAGATAGATAGATAGATAGATAGATAGATAGATAGATAGATAGATAGATAGATAGATAGATAGATAGATAGATAGATAGATAGATAGATAGATAGATAGATAGATAGATAGATAGATAGATAGATAGATAGATAGATAGATAGATAGCTAGATAGATAGATAGATAGATAGATAGATAGATGGATAGATAGTTAGATGGATAGATAGATAGATGGATAGATAGATAGATAGATAGATAGATAGATAGATAGATAGATAGATAGATAGATAGATAGATAGATAGATAGATAGATAGATAGATAGATAGATAGATAGATAGATAGATAGATAGATAGATAGATAGATAGATAGATAGATAGATAGATAGATAGATAGATAGATAGATAGATAGATAGATAGATAGATAGATAGATAGATAGATAGATAGATAGATAGATAGATAGATAGATAGATAGATAGATAGATAGATAGATAGATAGATAGATAGATAGATAGGCAGGCAGGCAGGCAGGCAGGCAGGCAGGCAGGGAGGCAGGCAGGCAGATACATAGATAGATAGATGGTATGGAATTGATAGATAGAATGAGATAGATAGACAGAATGGGATAGAATAACCCAGAACGGGATAGATAGAATCGGATAGATGTAATGGAAGAGAATAGAATAGATACATTGCGATAGAATAGGATACATAGAATGGGACTGACTAATATAGATAGAATGGTATATAATACGATAGGTAGAATGGGATAAAATAGAATATATAGAATGGGATAGAATAGGATAGATACAAAGGGACAGAATATGATAGATAGAATGGATTGAATAGGATAGAATGCGATTGAACAGAATAGAATGGGATTGAATAGGATAGAGTGGGATACAATAGGATAGATAGAATGAGATGTAGTAGGATAGATAGAATGAAATAGACTAGGATAGGTAAAATGGGATAAATAGGATAGATACAATGGGATAGAATAGGATAGAATAGGATAAATAGAATGGGATAGTATAGGATATTTAGAATGGCATAGAATAGGCTGGATTTAGATAAAATGGGATAAATAGAATGGAATAGAATAGATAGAATGAGATAGAATAGGATAGATAGAATGGCTTAGAGCAGGACAAATTGGCGTAGATAGAATAGGATAGTTAGAATGTATAGAAGAGCATAGAATGGGACAGATAGACTAGGATAGAATAGGATAGATAGAATAGGATGGAATAGGATAGAATATGGTAAATAAATTAGGTTAGATAGAATAGGATAAAATAGGATAGATAGAATAGGATAGTATAGGTTAGATAGAATAGGATATAAAATGATAGAATAGCATAGATAGAATAGGTTACAAAAGGAAAGATAGAATATGATAGATAGAATAGGATGTAATAGGATAGATAGAATAGGTTAGAATAGGATAAATAGAATAACATAGCATAGGATAGATAGAATAGGATAGAATAGGATAGATAGAATAGGATAGAATAGAATACATAGAATAGTATAGACAGCATATAGTAAAATAGGATAGCTAGAATAGGATAGAATGGGATAGAATAGGATAGATAGAATGGGATAGAAAAGGATAGGTAAAATGGTATAGAATAAGATAGATAGAATGGGACAGAATAGGATAAATTGGAATGTAGTAGGATAGATTGGGATAGG
>NC_091131.1:112464829-112489829 GCF_040183065.1 Periplaneta americana | reverse complement strand
TAGGTAGGTAGGTAGGCAGGCAGGTAGGCAGGCAGGCAGGCAGGCAGGCAGACAGACAGACAGATAGATAGATAGATAGATAGATAGATAGATAGATAGATAGATGGTATGGAATTGATAGATAGAATGGGATAGATAGACAGAATGGGATAGAATAACCCAGAACGGGATAGATAGAATCGGATAGATGTAATGGAAGAGAATACAATAGATACATTGGGATAGAATAGGATACATAGAATGGGACTGACTAAGATAGATAGAATGGTATATAATACGATAGGTAGAATGGGATAAAATAGAATATATAGAATGGGATAGAATAGGATAGATAGAAAGGGACAGAATATGATAGATAGAATGGGATTGAATAGGATAGAATGCGATTGAACAGGATAGAATGGGTTTGAATAGGATAGAGTGGGATACAATAGGATAGATAGAATGAGATATATTAGGATAGATAGAATGAAATAGACTAGGATAGGTAAAATGGGATAAATAGGATAGATACAATGGAATAGAATAGGATAGAATAGGATAAATAGAATGGGATAGTATAGGATATTTAGAATGGCATAGAATAGGCTGGATTGAGATAAAATGGGATAAATGGAATGGAATAGAATAGATAGATAGAATGAGATAGAATAGGATAGATAGAATGGCTTAGAGCAGGACAAAATGGCGTAGATAGAATAGGATAGTTAGAATGTATAGAATAGCATAGAATGGGACAGATAGGCTAGGATAGAATAGGATAGATAGAATAGGATGGAATAGGATAGAATATGATAAATAAATTAGGATAGATAGAATAGGATAAAATAGGATAGATAGAATAGGATAGTATAGGTTAGATAGAATAGGATAGAAAATGATAGAATAGCATAGATAGAATAGGTTAGAAAAGGAGAGATAGAATATGATAGATAGAATAGGATGTAATAGGATAGATAGAATAGGTTAGAATAGGATAAATAGAATAACATAGCATAGAATAGATAGAATAGGATAGAATAGGATAGATAGAATAGGATAGAATAGAATACATAGAATAGTATAGAGAGCATATAATAAAATAGGATAGCTAGAATAGGATAGAATGGGATAGAATAGGATAGATAGAATGGGATAGAAAAGGATAGGTAAAATGGTATAGAATAAGATAGATAGAATGGGACAGAATAGGATACAATGGAATGTAGTAGGATAGATTGGGATAGGATAGGATAGGATAGGATAGGATAAGATAGACAGAATGGGATAGAATAGGTTAGAATGGAATAGATAGAGTAGGATAGATAGAATGGGATACAGTAATATACACAGGGATAGATAGAATAGGTGAGATGGGATACATAGAATATGATGGAATAGGATAAATATAATAGGATATATAGAATAGGAATGAATAGGATATATAGAATAGAATGGAAAGAATAGAATAGATAGAATCGAATAGGCTAGATAGGAATGGATAGAATAGGATAGGTAGAATGGGATAGATTAGGATATATAGAATAGCATACATAGAATAGGAAAAAATGGGAAAAATAATATATGATAGAATAGGACAGATTTAGAAAGATAGAATAGGATAGATAGAATAAGATAAAAAAAGGATAGACAGAATAGCATAGAATATGAAAGATAGATTAGGAAAGATAGAGTAGGATAGATGGAATAGGGTATATAGAATAGGATTGATAGAATAGGATAGAATAGGATAGAATAGTAAAGATAGATTAGGTAGATAGAAATGGATAGAATAGCATAGATAGAACAGGATAGATAGAATATGATAGAACAGGATAGAATACGATACATAGAACACTATAGTTAAGGATACATAAAAGAGAATAGAACAGGATAGAATAGGATAGATAGAACAGTTAAAATAGGATAGATACAACAGGAGAGAATAGGATAGATAGAACAGCATAGCATAGGATAGATAGATAGATAGATAGATAGATAGATAGATAGATAGATAGATAGATAGATAGATAGATAGATAGATAGATAGATAGATAGATAGATAGATAGATAGATAGATAGATAGATAGATAGATAGATAGATAGATAGATAGATAGATAGATAGATAGATAGATAGATAGATAGATAGATAGATAGATAGATAGATAGATAGATAGATAGATAGATAGATAGATAGATAGATAGATAGATAGATAGATAGATAGATAGATAGATAGATAGATAGATAGATAGATAGATAGATAGATAGATAGATAGATAGATAGATAGATAGATAGATAGATAGATAGATAGATAGGTAGGCAGGCAGGCAGGCAGGCAGACTGACACACAGACAGACAGACAGATAGATAGATAGATAGATAGATAGATAGATAGATAGATAGATAGATAGATAGATAGATAGATAGATAGATAGATAGATAGATAGATAGATAGATAGATAGATAGATAGATAGATAGATAGATAGATAGATAGATAGATAGATAGGTAGATAGATAGATAGATAGATAGATAGATAGATAGATAGATAGATAGATAGATAGATAGATAGATAGATAGATAGATAGATAGACAGACAGACAGATAGATAGATAGATAGATAGATAGATAGATAGATAGATAGATAGATAGATAGATAGATAGATAGATAGATAGATAGATAGATAGATAGATAGATAGATAGATAGATAGATAGATAGATAGATAGATAGATAGACAGATAGATAGATAGATAGATAGATGGTATGGAATTGATAGATAGATTGGGATAGATAGACAGAATGGGATAGAATAGGCCAGAACGGGATAGATAGAATGGGATAGATGTAATGGAAGAGAATAGAATAGATACAATGTGATAGAATAGGATACATAGAATGGGACAGACTAGGATAGACAGAATCGGATATAATACGATAGGTAGAATGGGATAAAATAGAATATATAGAATGGGATAGAATAGGATAGATAGAAAGGGACAGAATATGATAGATAGAATGGGATTGACTAGGATAGAATGCGATTGAACAGGATAGAATGCGATTGAATAGGAAAGAATGGGATACAATAGGATAGATAGTATGAGATAGAGTAGGATAGATAGAATGAAATAGACTAGGATAGGTAAAATGGGATAAATAGGATAGATACAATGGGATAGAATAGGATAGAATAGGATAAATAGAACGGGATAGTATAGGATAGTTAGAATGGCATAGAATAGGCTGGATTGAGATAAAATGGGATAAATAGCATGGAATAGAATAGATAGATAAAATGAGATAGAATAGGATAGATAGAATGGCATAGAGCAGGACAAAATGGCGTAGATAGAATAGGATAATTAGAAAGTATAGAATAGCATAGAATGGGTCAGATAGACTAGGATAGAATAGGATGGATAGAATAGGATGGAATAGGATAGAATATGAAAAATAATTTAGGATAGATAGAATAGGATAAAATAGGATAGATAGAATAGGATAGTATAGGTTAGATAGAATAGGATAGAAAATGATAGAATAGCATAGATAGAATAGGTTAGAAAAGGAGAGATAGAATATGATAGATAGAATAGGATGTAATAGGATAGATAGAATAGGTTAGAATAGGATAAAGAGAATAACATAGCATAGGATAGATAGAATAGGATAGAATAGGATAGATAGAATAGGATAGAATAGAATACATAGAATAGTATAGACATCATATAATAAAATAGGATAGATAGAATAGGATAGAATGGGATAGAATAGGATAGATAGAATGGGATAGAAAGGGCTAGGTAAAGAGGTATAGAATAAGATAGATAGAATGGGACAGTATAGGATAGATACAATGGAATGTAGTAGGATGGATTGGGATAGGATAGGATAGGATAGGATATGATAGGATAGGATAGGATAGGATAGGATAGACAGAATGGGATAGAACAGGTTAGAATGGAATAGATAGTACAGGATAGATAGAATAGGATACAGTAATATACACAGGGATAGATAGAATAGGTGAGATGGGATACATAGAATATGATGGAATAGGATAAATATAATAGGATATATAGAATAGGATAGAATAGGATATATAGAATAGAATAGAAAGAATAGGATAGATAGAATTGAATAGGCTAGATAGAAATGGATAGAATAGGATAGAATAGGATAGATAGAATAGCACACATAGAATAGGAAAAAATAGGAAAGATAATATATGATAGAATAGGACAGATTTAGAAAGATAGAATAGGATAGATAGAATAAGATATAACAGGATAGACAGAATAGCATAGAATATGAAAGATAGATTAGGAAAGATAGAGTAGGATAGATAGAATAGGGTAGATAGAATAGGATTAATAGAATAGGATAGAATAGGATACATAGAATAGGATAGAATAGTAAAGATAGATTAGGTAGATAGAATTGGATAGAATAGCATAGATAGAACAGGATAGATAGAATATGATAGAACAGGATAGAATACGATACATCGAAGACTATAGTTAAGGATACATAAAAGAGAATAGAACAGGATATTATAGCATAGATAGAACAGTTAGAATAGTATAGATACAACAGGACAGAATAGGATAGATAGAACAGCATAGCATACGATAGATAGATAGATAGATAGATAGATAGATAGATAGATAGATAGATAGATAGATAGATAGATAGATAGATAGATAGATAGATAGATAGATAGATAGATAGATAGATAGATAGATAGATAGATAGATAGATAGATAGATAGATAGATAGATAGATAGATAGATAGATAGATAGATAGATAGATAGATAGATAGATAGATAGATAGATAGATAGATAGATAGATAGATAGATAGATAGATAGATAGATAGATAGATAGATAGATAGATAGATAGATAGATAGATAGATAGATAGATAGATAGATAGATAGATAGATAGATAGATAGATAGATAGATAGATAGATAGATAGATAGATAGATAGATAGATAGATAGATAGATAGATAGATAGATAGATAGATAGATAGATAGATAGATAGATAGATAGATAGATAGATAGATAGATAGATAGATAGATAGATAGATAGATAGATAGATAGATAGATAGATAGATAGATAGACAGACAGATAGACAGACAGATAAAATGGAATGTAGTAGGATAGATTGGGATAGGATAGGATAGGATAGGATAGGATAGGATAGGATAGGATAAGATAGACAGAATGGGATAGAATAGGTTAGAATGGAATAGATAGAATAGGATAGATAGAATGGGATACAGTAATATACACAGGGATAGATATAATAGGTGAGATGGGATACATAGAATATGATGGAATAGGATAAATATAATAGGATATATAGAATAGGATAGAATAGGATATATAGAATAGAATAGAAAGAATTGGATAGATAGAATCGAATAGGCTAGATAGGAATGGATAGAATAGGATAGGTAGAATAGGATAGAATAGGATATATAGAATAGCATACATAGAATAGGAAAAAATAGGAAAAATAATATATGATAGAATAGGACAGATTTAGAAAGATAGAATAGGATAGATAGAATAAGATAAAAAAGGATAGACAGAATAGCATAGAATATGAAAGATAGATTAGGAAAGATAGAGTAGGATAGATGGAATAGGGTAAATAGGATAGGATTGATAGAATAGGATAGAATAGGATAGAATAGTAAAGATAGATTAGGTAGATAGAATTGGATAGAATAGATAGAACAGGATAGATAGAATATGATAGAACAGGATAGAATACGATACATAGAACACTATAGTTAAGGATACATAAAAGAGAATAGAACAGGATAGGATAGGATAGATAGAATAGTTAAAATAGGATAGATACAACAGGAGAGAATAGGATAGATAGAACAGCATAGCATAGGATAGATAGATAGATAGATAGATAGATAGATAGATAGATAGATAGATAGATAGATAGATAGATAGATAGGTAGGTAGGTAGGTAGGTAGGTAGGTAGGTAGGTAGGTAGGTAGGTAGGTAGGCAGGCAGGCAGGCAGGCAGGCAGGCAGGCAGGCAGGCAGGCAGGCAGGCAGGCAGGCAGGCAGGCAGACAGACAGACAGACAGACAGACAGACAGACAGATAGATAGATAGATAGATAGATAGATAGATAGTATGGAATTGATAGATAGAATGGGATAGTTAGACAGAATGGGATAGAATAGGCCAGAACGAGATAACTAGAATGGGATAGATGTAATGGGATCGAATAGGATAGATACAATGTGATAGAATAGGATAGATAAAATGGGACACACTAGGATAGATAGAATCGGATATAATACGTTAGGTAGAATGGGATAAAATTGAATAAATAAAATGGGATAGATTAGGATAGATAGAAACGGACAGAATAGGGTAGATAGAATGGGATTAAATAGGATAGAATGCGATACAATTGGATAAAAAAATGGGATAGAATAGGATAGATAGAATGGGATAGAAAAGGATAGACAAAATGGGATAGAATAAGATAGATAGCATGGGACAGATTAGGATAGATAGAATGGAATGCAGTAGGATAAATTGGGATAAGATAGGATAGGATAGACAGAATTGGATAGAATAGGTTAGAATGGGATAGATAGAATAGGGGAGATATGATGGGAAACAATAGGATACAATGGGATAGATAGAATAGGTAAGATGGGATAGATAGAATATGATACGATAGGATAAATAGAATAGGATATATAGAAAAGTATATATAGAATAGGATAGAATAGGATATATAGAATAGAATAGAAAGAATAGGATAGTTAGAATGGAATAGGCTAGATAGAATAGGAGAGAATAGGATAGATAGAATAGGTTAGAGTAGGATAGATAGAATAGCATACTTAGAATAGGATAGATTAGGAAAGATAATATATGATAGTAGAGAATAGATTAAGGAAGTTAGAATAGGATAGATAGAATAGGATTAAACAGGAAAGACAGAAAATGGTAGAATAGGAAAGATAGAATAGGAAATATAGAGTAGGATAGATAGAATAGGGCAGATAGAATAAGATTGAATAGGATACATAGAATAGGATAGAATAGTAAAGATAAATTAGGTAGATAGATTTGGATAGAATAGGATAGATAGAATAAGATAGAACAGGATAAGTAGAATATGATAGAACAGGATAGAATACGATAGATAGAACACTATAGTTTAGGATACATAAAAGAGAATAGAATAGGATAGAATTGGATAGTTAGAACAGTTAGAATAGGATAGATACAACTGGAGAGAATAGGATAGATAGAACAGCATAGTATAGGATAGATATATAGATAGATAGATAGATAGATATATAGATAGATAGATAGATAGATAGATAGATAGATAGATAGATAGATAGATAGATAGATAGATAGATAGATAGATAGATAGATAGATTAATAGATAGATAGATAGATAGATAGATAGATAGATAGATAGATAGATAGATAGATAGATAGATAGATAGATAGATAGATAGATAGATAGATAGATAGATAGATAGATAGGTAGGTAGGTAGGTAGGTAGGTAGGTAGGTAGGTAGGCAGGCAGGCAGGCAGGCAGGCAGGCAGGCAGGCAGGCAGGCAGGCAGGCAGGCAGGTAGACAGACAGACAGACAGACAGACAGACAGACAGACAGACAGACAGACAGATAGATAGATAGATAGATAGATAGATAGATAGATAGATAGATAGATAGATAGATAGATAGATAGATAGATAGATGGTATGGAATTGATAGATAGAATGGGATAGATAGACTGAATGGATTAGAATAACCCAGAACGGGATAGATAGAATCGGATAGATGTAATGGAAGAGAGTAGAATAGATACATTGGGATAGAATAGGATACATAGAATGGGACTGACTAATATAGATAGAATGGTATATAATACGATAGGTAGAATGGGATAAAATAGAATATATAGAATGGGATAGAATAGGATAGATAGAAAGGGACAGAATATGATAGATAGAATGGGATTGATTAGGATAGAATGCGATTGAACAGGATAGAATGGGTTTGAATAGGATAGAGTGGGATACAATAGGATAGATAGAATGAGATATATTAGGATAGATAGAATGAAATAGACTAGGATAGGTAAAATGGGATAAATAGGATAGATACAATGGGATAGAATAGGATAGAATAGGATAAATAGAATGGGATAGTATAGGATATTTAGAATGGCATAGAATAGGCTGGATTGAGATAAAATGGGATAAATGGAATGGAATAAAATAGATAGATAGAATGAGATAGAATAGGATAGATAGAATGGCTTAGAGCAGGACAAAATGGCGTAGATAGAATAGGATAGTTAGAATGTATAGAATAGCATAGAATGGGACAGATAGACTAGGATAGAATAGGATAGATAGAATAGGATGGAATAGGATAGAATATGATAAATAAATTAGGATAGATAGAATAGGATAAAATAGGATAGATAGAATAGGATAGTATAGGTTAGATAGAATAGGATAGAAAATGATAGAATAGCATAGATAGAATAGGTTAGAAAAGGAGAGATAGAATATGATAGATAGAATAGGATGTAATAGGATAGATAGAATAGGTTAGAATAGGATAAATAGAATAACATAGCACAGAACAGATAGAATAGGATAGAATAGGATAGATAGAATAGGATAGAATAGAATACATAGAATAGTATAGAGAGAATATAATAAAATAGGATAGCTAGAATAGGATAGAATGGGATAGAATAGGATAGATAGAATGGGATAGAAAAGGATAGGTAAAATGGTATAGAATAAGATAGATAGAATGGGAAAGAATAGGATACAATGGAATGTAGTAGGATAGATTGGGATAGGATAGGATAGGATAGGATAATATAAGATAGACAGAATGGGATAGAATAGGTTAGAATGGAATAGATAGAGTAGGATAGATAGAATGGGATACAGTAATATACACAGGGATAGATAGAATAGGTGAGATGGGATACATAGAATATGATGGAATAGGATAAATATAATAGGATATATAGAATAGGATAGAATAGGATATATAGAATAGAATAGAAAGAATAGGATAGATAGAATCGAATAGGCTAGATAGGAATGGATAGAATAGGATAGGTAGAATAGGATAGATTAGGATATATAGAATAGCATACATAGAATAGGAAAAAATGGGAAAAATAATATATGATAGAATAGGACAGATTTAGAAAGATAGAATAGGATAGATAGAATAAGATAAAAAAAAGGATAGACAGAATAGCATAGAATATGAAAGATAGATTAGGAAAGATAGAGTAGGATAGATGGAATACGGTAAATAGAATAGGATTGATAGAATAGGATAGAATAGGATAGAATAGTAAAGATAGATTAGGTAGAAAGAAATGGATAGAATAGCATAGATAGAACAGGATAGATAGAATATGATAGAACAGGATAGAATACGATACATAGAACACTATAGTTAAGGATACATAAAAGAGAATAGAACAGGATAGAATAGGATAGATAGAACAGTTAAAATAGGATAGATACAACAGGAGAGAATAGGATAGATAGAACAGCATAGCATAGGATAGATAGATAGATAGATAGATAGATAGATAGATAGATAGATAGATAGATAGATAGATAGATAGATAGATAGATAGATAGATAGATAGATAGATAGATAGATAGATAGATAGATAGATAGATAGATAGATAGATAGATAGATAGACAGACAGACAGACAGACAGACAGACAGACAGACAGACAGACAGACAGACAGACAGACAGACAGACAGACAGACAGACAGACAGACAGACAGACAGATAGATAGATAGATAGATAGATAGGTAGGTAGGTAGGTAGGTAGGTAGGCAGGCAGGCAGGCAGGCAGACTGACACACAGACAGACAGACAGACAAATAGATAGATAGATAGATAGATAGATAGATAGATAGATAGATAGATAGATAGATAGATAGATAGATAGATAGATAGATAGATAGATAGATAGATAGATAGATAGATAGATAGATAGATTGATAGATAGATAGATAGATAGATAGATAGATAGATAGATAGATAGATAGATAGATAGATAGATAGATAGATAGATAGATAGATAGATAGATAGATAGATAGATAGATAGATAGATAGATAGATAGATAGATAGATAGATAGATAGATGGTATGGAATTGATGGATAGATTAGGATAGATAGACAGAATGCGATAGAATAGGCCAGAACGGGATAGATAGATTGGGATAGATGTAATGGAAGAGAATAGAATAGATACAATGTGATAGAATAGGATACATAGAATGGGACAGACTAGGATAGACAGAATCGGATATAATACGATAGGTAGAATGGGATAAAATAGAATATATAGAATGGGATAGAATAGGATAGATAGAAAGGGACAGAATATGATAGATAGAATGGGATTCACTAGGATAGAATGCGATTGAACAGGATAGAATGCGACTGAATAGGAAAGAATGCGATACAATAGGATAGATAGAATGAGATAGAGTAGGATAGATAGAATGAAATAGACTAGGATAGGTAAAATGGGATAAATAGGATAGATACAATGGGATAGAATAGGATAGAATAGGATAAATAGAACTGGATAGTATAGGATAGTTAGAATGGCATAGAATAGGCTGGATTGAGATAAAATGGGATAAATAGCATGGAATAGAATAGATAGATAAAATGAGATAGAATAGGATAGATAGAATGGCATAGAGCAGGACAAAATGGCGTAGATAGAATAGGATAGTTAGAAAGTATAGAATAGCATAGAATGGGTCAGATAGACTAGGATAGAATAGGATGGATAGAATAGGATGGAATAGGATAGAATATGATAAATAAATTAGGATAGATAGAATAGGTTAAAATAGGATAGATAGATTAGGATAGTATAGGTTAGATAGAATAGGATAGAAAATGATAGAATAGCATAGATAGAATAGGTTAGAAAAGGAGAGATAGAATATGATAGAATAGGATGTAATAGGATAGATAGAATAGGTTAGAATAGGATAAATAGAATAACATAGCATAGGATAGATAGAATAGGTTAGAATAGGATAGATAGAATAGGATAGAATAGAATACATAGAATAGTATAGACATCATATAATAAAATAGGATAGATAGAATAGGATAGAATGGGATAGAATAGTATAGATAGAATGGGATAGAAAGGACTAGGTAAAGAGGTATAGAATAAGATAGATAGAATGGGACAGTATAGGATAGATACAATGGAATGTAGTAGGATAGATTGGGATAGGATAGGATAGGATATGATAGGATAGGATAGGATAGGATAGACAGAATGGGATAGAACAGGTTAGAATGGAATAGATAGTACAGGATAGATAGAATAGGAAACAGTAATATACACAGGGATAGATAGAATAGGTGAGATGGGATACATAGAATATGATGGAATAGGATAAATATAATAGGATATATAGAATAGGATAGAATAGGATATATAGAATAGAATAGAAAGAATAGGATAGATAGAATGGAATAGGCTAGATAGAAATGGATAGAATAGGATAGAATAGGATAGATAGAATAGCACACATAGAATAGGAAAAAATAGGAAAGATAATATATGATAGAATAGGACAGATTTAGAAAGATAGAATAGGATAGATAGAATAAGATATAACAGGATAGACAGAATAGCATAGAATATGAAAGATAGATTAGGAAAGATAGAGTAGGATAGATAGAATAGGATTGATAGAATAGGATAGAATAGGATACATAGAATAGGATAGAATAGTAAAGATAGATTGGGTAGATAGAATTGGATAGAATAGCATAGATAGAACAGGATAGATAGAATATGATAGAACAGGATAGAATACGATACATCGAAGACTATAGTTAAGGATACATAAAAGAGAATAGAACAGGATATTATAGCATAGATAGAACAGTTAGAATAGTATAGATACAACAGGACAGAATAGGATAGATAGAACAGCATAGCATACGATAGATAGATAGATAGATAGATAGATAGATAGATAGATAGATAGATAGATAGATAGATAGATAGATAGATAGATAGATAGATAGATAGATAGATAGATAGATAGATAGATAGATAGATAGATAGATAGATAGATAGATAGATAGATAGATAGATAGATAGATAGATAGATAGATAGATAGATAGATAGATAGATAGATAGATAGATAGATAGATAGATAGATAGATAGATAGATAGATAGATAGATAGATAGATAGACAGATAGATAGACAGACAGGCAGGCAGGCAGGCAGGCAGGCAGGCAGACAGACAGACAGATAGATAGATAGTTAGATGGTATGGAATTGATAGATAGAATGAGATAGATAGACAGAATGGGATAGAATAACCCAGAACGGGATAGATAGAATCGGATAGATGTAATGGAAGAGAATAGAATAGATACATTGCGATAGAATAGGATACATAGAATGGGACTGACTAAGATAGATAGAATCGTATATAATACGATAGGTAGAATGGGATAAAATAGAATATATAGAATGGGATAGAATAGGATAGATACAAAGGGACAGAATATGATAGATAGAATGGGATTGAATAGGATAGAATGCGATTGAACTGGATAGAATGGGATTGAATAGGATAGAGTGGGATACAATAGGATAGATAGAATGAGATATAGTAGGATAGATAGAATGAAATAGACTAGGATAGGTAAAATGGGATAAATAGGATAGATACAATGGGATAGAATAGGATAGAATAGGATAAATAGAATGGGATAGTATAGGATATTTAGAATGGCATAGAATAAGCTGGATTGAGATAAAATGGGATAAATAGAATGGAATAGAATAGATAGATAGAATGAGATAGAATAGGATAGATAGAATGGCTTGGAGCAGGACAAAATGGCGTACATAGAATAGGATAGTTAGAATGTATAGAATAGCATAGAATGGGACAGATAGACTAGGATAGAATAGGATAGATAGAATAGGATGGAATAGGATAGAATATGATAAATAAATTAGGATAGATAGAATAGGATAAAATAGGATAGATAGAATAGGATAGTATAGGTTAGATAGAATAGGATATAAAATGATAGAATAGCATAGATAGAATAGGTTAGAAAAGGAGAGATAAAATATGATAGATAGAATAGGATGTAATAGGATAGATAGAATAGGTTAGAATAGGATAAATAGAATAACATAGCATAGGATAGATAGAATAGGATAGAATAGGATAGATAGAATAGGATAGAATAGAATACATAGAATAGTATAGACAGCATATAATAAAATAGGATAGCTAGAATAGGATAGAATGGGATAGAATAGGATAGATAGATTGGGATAGAAAAGGATAGGTAAAATGGTATAGAATAAGATAGATAGAATGGGACAGAATAGGATACAATGGAATGTAGTAGGACAGATTGGGATAGGATAGGATAGGATAGGATAGGATAGGATAGGATAGGATAGGATAGGATAGGATAAGATAGACAGAATGGGATAGAATAGGTTAGAATGGAATAGATAGAATAGGATAGATAGAATGGGATACAGTAATATACACAGGGATAGGTAGAATAGGTGAGATGGGATACATAGAATATGATGGAATAGGATATATAGAATAGGATAGAATTGGATATATAGAATAGAATAGAACGAATAGGATAGATAGAATCGAATAGGCTAGATAGGAATGGATAGAATAGGATAGGTAGAATAGGATAGAATAGGATATATAGAATAGCATACATTGAATAGGAAAAAATAGGAAAAATAATATATGATAGAATAGGACAGATTTAGAAAGATAGAATAGGATAGATAGAATAAGATAAAAAAGGATAGACAGAATAGCATAGAATATGAAAGATAGATTAGGAAAGATAGAGTAGGATAGATAGAATAGGGTAAATAGAATAGGATTGATAGAATAGGATAGAATAGGATAGAATAGTAAAGATAGATTAGGTAGATAGAATTGGATAGAATAGCATAGATAGAACAGGATAGATAGAATATGATAGAACAGGATAGAATACGATACATAGAACACTATAGTTAAGGATACATAAAAGAGAATAGAACAGGATAGAATAGGATAGATAGAACAGTTAAAATAGGATAGATACAACAGGAGAGAATAGGATAGATAGAACAGCATAGCATAGGATAGATAGATAGATAGATAGATAGATAGATAGATAGATAGATAGATAGATAGATAGATAGATAGATAGATAGATAGATAGATAGATAGATAGATAGATAGATAGATAGATAGATAGATAGATAGATAGATAGATAGATAGATAGATAGATAGATAGATAGATAGATAGATAGATAGAGATAGGTAGGTAGGTAGGTAGATAGGTAGGTAGATAGATAGATAGATAGATAGATAGATAGATAGATAGATAGATAGATAGATAGATAGATAGATAGATAGATAGATAGATAGATAGATAGGTAGGTAGGTAGGTAGGTAGGTAGGTAGGTAGGTAGGTAGGTAGGTAGGTAGGTAGGTAGGTAGGTAGGTAGGTAGGTAGGTAGGTAGGTAGATAGATAGATAGATAGATAGATAGATAGATAGATAGATAGATAGATAGATAGATAGATAGATAGATAGATAGATAGATAGATAGATAGATAGATAGATAGATAGATAGATAGATAGAGATAGGTAGGTAGATAGATAGATAGATAGATAGATAGATAGATAGATAGATAGATAGATAGATAGATAGATAGATAGATAGATAGATAGATAGATAGATAGATAGATAGATAGATAGATAGATAGATAGATAGATAGATAGATAGATAGATAGATAGATAGATAGATAGATAGATAGACAGACAGACAGACAGAGAGACAGATAGATAGATAGATAGATAGATAGATAGATAGATAGATAGATAGATAGATAGATAGATAGATAGATAGATAGATAGATAGATAGACAGACAGACAGACAGACAGACAGACAGACAGACAGACAGACAGACAGACAGACAGACAGACAGACAGACAGATAGATAGATAGATAGATAGATAGATAGATAGATAGATAGATAGATAGATAGATAGATGGTATGGAATTTATAGATAGAATGGATAGATAGACAGAATGGGATAGAATAGGCCAGTACGGGATAGGTAGAATGGAATAGATGTATTGGGATAGAATAGGATAAATACAATGGGATAGAATAGGATAGATAGAATGGGACATACTAGAATAGATAGACTCGGATATAATACGATAGGTACAATGGGATGAAATAGAATATATAGAATGGGATAGAATAGGATAGATAGAAAGGGACAGAATAGGATAACTAGAATGGGATTGAATAGGTTAGAATGGGATTGAATAAGACAGAAAGGGATTGAATAGGATAGAATGGGATACAATACGATAGATAGAACGAGATAGAGTGGGATACATAGAATGAAATAGACTAGGATAGATGGAATGGGATAGAATAGGATAGTTAGAATGGCATAGAGTAGGACAGAATGGCGTAGATAGAATAGAATAGTTAGAAAGAATAGAATAGAATGGGACAGATAGACTAGGAAAGAATGGGATAGAATAGGATAAATAAATAGGATAGATAGAATAGAATAGATAGAATAGGATAGTATAGGATTGATAGAATAGGATAGAAAAAGATAGAATAGTATAGATAGAATAGATTAGAATAGGAGAGATAGAATATGATAGATAGAATAGGATGTAATAGGATGGATAGAATAGGTTAGAATAGGATAAATAGAATAGGTTAGAATAGGACAAATAGAATAGCATAGCATAGGATAGATAGAAAAGGATAGAATAGGATAGATAGAATAGGATAGAATAGAATAGAATAGATAGTATAGTATAGATAGCATATAATAAAAAAGGATAGCTAGAATAGGATAGAATAGAATAGCATAGAACAGGATAGATTGAATAGGATAGAATAGGATAAATATAACAGGTTAGAATAGCATAGATAGCTTAGGATAGATAGAATAGGAAAGATAGAATGGGATAGGATAGTATAGATAGAATAGGAGAGATAGAGTAGGATAGATAGAATAGAGTAGATATAACAGGATACAACAGGACAGATAGAAGAGGATAGAATAGGATAGAACAGGATAAATAGAACAGGATAAAATAGGATAGATAGCACAGGATAGAATAGGGTAGATAGAACAGGATATAATAGGATGGATAGAATAGGATAGATAGAACGGGATAGAATAAGATAAATAGAATAGGATAGATAAAACAGGATAGCATAAGATAGATATAACACGATACAATAGGATAGAGAGAACAGCATAGAATAGGATAGATAGAAGAGGATAGGAAGAGCATATAGAATAGAATAGACAGAATAGGATATAACAGGATAGATAAAATAGCATGGTACAGGAAATATATATTGGAATAGAATAGAATAGATAGAATGGGATAAATGTGGATAGCTAGAATGGCAGAGATCAAATGGGATAGAATAGGATATATAGAATGAGATAAAATAGGACAGATAGAGTGGGATAGAATAGGATAGACAGAATGGGATAGAAAAGTATAGATAAAATGGGACAGAATAAGATAGACAGAATGGGACAGAATAGGATAGATAGAATGGGATAGAATAGGATAGATAGAATGGGATAGAAAAGGGTAGGTAAAATGGGATAGAATAAGATAGATAGAATGGGACAGAATAGGATAGATAGAATGGAAAGCAGTAGGATAGATTGGGATAGGACAGGATAGGATAGACAGAATGGTATAGAATAGGTTAGAATGGGATAGATTGAATAGGATAGATAGAATGGGATACAATAATATACACTGGGATAGATAGAATAGGTGAGATGGGATAGATAGATTATGATAGAATAGGATAAATAGAATAGGATATATAGAATAGGATAGAATAGGATATATAGAATAGAATAGAAAGAATAGGATAGATAGAATGGAATAGGCTAGATTGAATAGGATAGAATAGGATAGATAGAATAGGTTAGAATAGGTTAGATAGAATAGCACACATTGAAGAGGAAAAAATACGAAAGATAATATATGATAAAATAGGATAGATTAAGAAAGATAGAATAGGATAGATAGAATAGAATAAAACAGGATAGACAGAATAGCATAGAATAGGAAAGATAGAATAGGAAAGATAGAGTAGGATAGATGGAATAGGGTAGATAGAATAGGATTGATAGAATAGGATAGAATAGGATACATAGAATACGATAGAATAGTAAAGATAGATTAAGTAGATCGAATTGTATAGAATAGGATAGATAGAACAGGATAGATAGAATATGATAGAACAGGATAGAATACGATAGATAGGACACTATAGTATAGGATACATATAAGAGAATATAGCAGGATAGAATAGGATAAATAGAACGGTTAGAATAGAATAGATACAACAGGAGAGAATAGGATAGATAGAACAGCATAGAATATGTTAGATAGAGCAGGATATATTGGGATAGATAGAACAGGATGGAATAGGATAATTAGAACAGCATAGAATAGGATTGATAGAACAGGGTAGAATAGAATATATAGAACAGCATAGAATAGGATAAATAGATAGATAGATAGATTGATAGATAGATAGATAGATAGATAGATAGATAGATAGATAGATAGATAGATAGATAGATAGATAGATAGATAGATAGATAGATAGATAGATAGATAGATAGATAGATAGATAGATAGATAGATAGATAGATAGATAGATAGATAGATAGATAGATAGATAGATAGATAGATAGATAGATAGATAGATAGATAGATAGATAGATAGATAGATAGATAGATAGATAGATAGATAGATAGATAGATAGGCAGGCAGGCAGGCAGGCAGGCAGGCAGGCAGGCAGGCAAGCAGACAGACAGACAGACAGTCAAATAGATAGATAGATAAATAGATAGATAGATAGATAGATAGATAGATAGATAGATAGATAGATAGATAGATAGATAGATAGATAGATAGGTAGGTAGGTAGGTAGGTAGGTAGGTAGGTAGGTAGGCAGGCAGGCAGGCAGGCAGGCAGGCAGGCAGGCAGGCAGGCAGGCAGGCAGGCAGGCAGGCAGATAGATAGATAGATAGATAGATAGATAGATAGATAGATAGATAGATAGATAGATAGATAGATAGATAGATAGATAGATAGATAGATGGTATGGAATTGAGAGATAAAATGGGATAGATAGACAGAATGGGATAGAATAGGCCAGAACGGGATAGATAGAATGGGATAGATGTAATGGAAGAGAATAGAATAGATACAATGGGATAGAATAGGATACATAGAATGGGACAGACTAGGATAGATAGAATCGGATATAATACGATAGGTAGAATGGGATGAAATAGAATATACAGAATGGGATAGAATAGGATAGATAGAAAGGGACAGAATATGATAGATAGAATGGGATTGAATAGGATAGAATGCGATTGAACAGGATAGAATGGGATTGAATAGGAAAGAATTGGATACAATAGGATAGATAGAATTAGATAGAGTAGGATAGGTAGAATGAAATAGACTAGGATAGGTAAAATGGGATAAATAGGATAGATACAATGGGATAGAATAGGATAGAATAGGGTAAATAAAACGGGATAGTATAGGATAGTTAGAATTGCATAGAATAGGCTGGAATGAGATAAAATGGGATAAATAGCATGGAATAGAATAGATAGATAGAATGAGATAGAATAGGATAGATACAATGGCATAGAGCAGGACAAAATGGCGTAGATAGAATAGGATAGTTAGAAAGTATAGAATAGCATAGAATGGGACAGATAGACTAGGATAGAATAGGATAAATAGAATAGGACGGAATAGGATAGAATATGATAAATAAATTAGGATAGATAGAATAGGATAAAATAGGATAGATAGAATAGGATAGTATAGGTTAGATAGAATAGGATAAAATAGCATAGATAGAATAGGTTAGAAAAGGAGAGATAGAATATGATAGATAGAATAGGATGTAATAGGATATATAGAATAGGTTAGAATAGGATAAATAGAATAACATAGCATAGGATAGATAGAATAGGATAGAATAGGATAGATAGAATAGGATAGAATAGAATACATAGAATAGTATAGACAGCATATAATAAAATAGGATAGCTAGAATAGGATAGAATGGGATAGAATATGATAGATAGAATGGGATAGAAAAGGATAGGTAAAATGGTATAGAATAAGATAGATAGAATGGGACAGAATAGGATAGATACAATGGAATGTAGTAGGATAGATTGGGATAGGATAGGATAGGATAGGATAGGATAAGGATAGGATAGGATAGGATGGACAGAATGGGATAGAACAGGATAGAATGGAATAGATAGAATAGGATAGATAGAATGGGATACAGTAATATACACAGGGATAGATAGAATAGGTGAGATGGGATACATAGAATATGATGGAATAGGATAAATATAATAGGATATATAGAATAGGATAGAATAGGATATATAGAGTAGAATAGAAAGAATAGTATAGACAGAATGGAATAGGCTAGATAGAAATGGATAGAATAGGATAGGTAGAATAGAATAGAATAGGATAGATAGAATAGCATACATAGAATAGGAAAAAATAGGAAAGATAATATTTGATAGAATAGGACAGATTTAGAAAGATAGAATAGGATAGATAGAATAAGATAAAACAGGATAGACAGAATTGCATAGAATATGAAAGAAAGATTAGGAAAGATAGAGTAGGATAGATAGAATAGGGTAGATAGAATAGGATTGATAGAATAGGATAGAATAGGATACATAGAATAGGATAGAATAGTAAAGATAGATTAGGTAGATAGAATTGGATAGAATAGCATAGATAGAACAGGATAGATAGAATATGATAGAACAGGATAGAATACGATACATAGAACACTATAGTTAAGGATACATAAAAGAGAATAGAACAGGATAGAATAGGATAGATAGAACAGTTAGAATACGACAGATACAACAGGAGAGAATAGGATAGATAGAACAGCATAGCATAGGATAGATAGATAGATAGATAGATAGATAGATAGATAGATAGATAGATAGATAGACAGACAGACAGACAGACAGACAGACAGACAGACAGACAGACAGACAGACAGACAGACAGACAGACAGACAGATAGATAGATAGATAGATAGATAGATAGATAGATAGATAGATAGACAGACAGACAGACAGACAGACAGATTAGGCAGGCAGGCAGGCAGGCAGACAGACAGACAGACAGACAGACATTTAGATAGATAGATAGATAGATAGATAGATAGATAGATAGATAGATAGATAGATAGATAGATAGATAGATAGATAGATAGATAGATAGATAGATAGATAGATAGATAGATAGATAGATAGATAGATAGATAGATAGATAGATAGATAGATAGATAGATAGATAGATAGATGGGTGGGTGGGTGTGTGGGTGGGAGGGTGGGTGGGTGGGTGGTGGGTGGGTGGATGGATGGATGGATGGATGGGTAGACGGACGGACGAACGGACGGACGGACGGACGGACTGACAGACAGACAGACAGACAGACAGACGGACGGACGGACGGACGGACAGACAGACAGACAGACAGACAGACAGACAGACAGACAGACAGACAGACAGATAGATAGATAGATAGATAGATAGATAGATAGATAGATAGATAGATAGATAGACAGGCAGACGGTTAGATAGATAGATAGATAGATAGATAGATAGATAGATAGATAGATAGATAGATAGATAGATAGATAGATAGATAGATAGATAGATAGATAGATAGATAGATAGATAGATAGATAGATAGATAGATAGATAGATAGATAGATAGATAGATAGATAGATAGATAGATAGATAGATGGTATGGAATTTATAGATAGAATGGGATAGATAGACAGAATGGGATAGAATAGGCCAGTACGGGATAGATAGAATGGAATACATGTAATGGGATAGAATAGGATAAATACAATGGGATAGAATAGGATAGATAGAATGGGACATACTAGAATAGATAGACTCGGATATAATACGATAGGTACAATGGGATGAAATAGAATATATAGAATGGGATAGAATAGGATAGATAGAAAGGGACAGAATAGGATAGCTAGAATGGGATTGAAAAGGTTAGAATGGGATTGAATAAGATAGAAAGGGATTGAATAGGATAGAATGGGATACAATACGATAGATAGAATGAGATATAGTAGGATAGATAGAATGAAATAGACTAGGATAGATAAAATGGGATATAATAAGATAGATAGAATGGGATAGAATAGGATAGTTAGAATGGCATAGAGTAGGACAGAATGGCGTAGATAGAATAGAATAGTTAGAAAGAATAGAATAGGATAGAATGGGACAGATAGACTAGGAAAGAATGGGATAGAATAGGATAAATAAATAGAATTGATAGAATAGAATAGATAGAATAGAATAGTATAGGATAGATAGAATAGAAAAAAAAAGATAGAAAAGCATAGATAGAATAGATTAGAATAGGAGAGATAGAATATGATAGATAGAATAGGATATAATAGGTTGGATAGAATAGGTTAGAATAGGATAAATAGAATAAGTTAGAATAGGACAAATAGAATAGCGTAGCATAGGATAGATAGAAAAGGATAGAATAGGATAGATAGAATAGGGTAGAATAGAATAGAATAGATAGTATAGTATAGATAGCATATAATAAAAAAAGGATAGCAAGAATACGATAGAATAGAATAGCATAGAACAGGATAGATTGAATAGAATAGAATAGGATAAATAGAACAGGATAAAATAGCATAGATAGCTTAGGATAGATAGAATAGGAAAGATAGAATGGGATAGGATAGTATAGATAGAATAGGAGAGATAGAATAGAGTAGATATAACAGGATACAACAGGACAGATAGAAGAGGATAGAATAAGATAGAACAGGATAAATAGAACAGGATACAATAGGATAGATAGCACAGGATAGAATAGGGTAGACAGAACAGGATAGAATATGATGGATAGAATAGGATATATAGAACGGGATAGAATAAGATAAATAGAATAGGATAGATACAACAGGATAGAATAAGATAGATATAACACGATACAATAGGATAGAGAGAACAGCATAGAATAGGATAGATAGAATAGGAAAGGTAGAACATCATAGAATGGAATAGATAGAATAGGATAGAATATGATAGATAAAATAGCATAGTATACCATAGATATATTGGAATAGAATAGATAGAATGGGATAAATGAGGATAGTTAGAATGGCAGAGATAAAATGGGATAGAATAGGATATAAAGAATGAGATAAAATAGGATAGATAGAATGGGATAGAATAGGATAGACAGAATGGGATAGAAAAAGATAGATAAAATGGGACAGAATAAGATAGACAGAATGCGACAGAATAGGTCAGATAGAATGGGATACAATAGGAGAGATAGAATGGGATATAAAAGGATAGATAAAATGGGATAGATTAAGATAGATAGAATGGGACAGATTTGCATAGGCAGAATGGGATAGAAAAGGATAGATAAAATGGGACAGAATAAGACAGACAGAATGGGACAGAATAGGACAGATTGAATGGGATATAATAGGATAGATACAATGGGATACAAAAGGATAGATAAAATGGGATAGAATAAGATATATAGAATGGGACAGAATAGGATACTTAGAATGGAATGCAGTAGAATTGATTGGGATAGGATAGGATAGGATAGGATAGAGAGAATGGGATAGAATAGGTTAGAAAGGGTAGATAGAATAGGATAGATAGAAAGGGATACAATAGGATACAATGGGATAGATAGAATAGGTAAGATGGGATAGATAGAATATGATAGAATAGGATAAATAGAATAGGATATATAGAATAGGATATATAGAATAGAATAGAAAGAATAGGAGAGATAGAATGGAATAGGCTAGATAGAATAGGATAGAATAGGATAGATTCAATAGGTTAGAATAGGATAGATAGAATAGCATACACAGAATAGGATAAAATAGGAAAGATAATATATGATAGAATAGGATAAATTAAGAAAGATAGAATAGGATAGATAGAATAGGATAAAACAGGATAGACAGAATAGGATAGAATAGAAAAATTGAATAGGAGAGATAGAGTAAGATAGATAGAATAGGGTAGATAGAATAGGATTGATAGAATAGGTTAGAATAGGATACATAGAATAGGATAGAATAGTAAAGATAGTCTAGGTAGATGGAATTGGATAGAATAGGATAGATAGAATAGGATAGAACAGGATAGATAGAATATGATAGAACAGTATAGAATACGACAGATAGAACACTATAGTTTAGGATACATAGAAGAGAATACAACAGGATAGAATAGGATATATAGAACAGTTAGAATAGCATAGATACAACAGGAGAGAATACGATAGATAGAACAGCATAGATTGGGTTAGATAGATAGGTAGATAGATAGATAGATAGATAGATAGATAGATAGATAGATAGATAGATAGATAGATAGATAGATAGATAGATAGATAGATAGATAGATAGATAGATAGATAGATAGATAGAGAGACAGACAGACAGACAGACAGAGAGACAGACAGATAGATAGATAGATAGATAGATAGATAGATAGATAGATAGATAGATAGATAGATAGATAGATAGATAGATAGATAGATAGATAGATAGATAGATAGATAGATAGATAGATAGATAGATAGATAGATAGATAGATAGATAGATAGATAGATAGATAGATAGATAGATAGATAGATAAATGGTATGGAACTGATAGATAGAATGGGATAGATAGAATGGGATAGAATAGGCTAGAACGGGATAGATAGAATGGGATAGATGTAATGGGATAGAATAGGCTAGAACGGGATAGATAGAATGGGATAGATGTAATGGGATAGAATAGGGTAGATACAATGGGATAGAATAGGATAGATAGAATGCGACAGATTAGGATAGACAGAATCGTATATAATACGATAGGTAGAATGGAATAAAAAAGAATATATAGAATGGTATAGAATAGAATAGATAGAAAGAGACAGAATAGGATAGATAGAATGGGATTGAATAGGATATAATGGGATTGAATAGAATAGAAAAGGATTGAATAGGATAGAATGGGATACAATAGGATAGATAGAATGAGATAGAGTAGGATAGATAGAATGATATAGACTAGAATAGATAAAATGGGATGTAATAGGATAGATAGAATTGGATAGAATAAGATAGAATAGGATAAATAGAATGGGATAGTATAGGATAGTTAGAATGGCATAGAATAGGCTGGAATGAGATAAAATGGGATAAATAGCATGGAATAGAATAGATAGATAGAATGAGATAGAATAGGATAGATAGAATGGCATAGAGTAGGATAGAATGGCGTAGATAGAATAGGATAGTTAGAAATATTAGAATAGGATAGAATGGGACAGATACACTAGGATAGAATAGGATAGATAGAATAGGATGGAATAGGATAAATAGAATAGGATAGATAGATAGGATAGAATAGTATAAATAGTATAGGATAGTATAGGATAGATAGAATAGGATAGAAAAGGATAGAATAGCATAGATAGAATAGGTTGGAAAAGGAGAGATAAAATATGATAGATAGAATAGGATATAATAGGATAGATAGAATATGTTAGAATAGGATAAATAGAATAGGTTAGAATAGGACAAATAGAATAGCATAGCATAGGATAGATAGAATAGGATAGAATAAGATAGATAGAATAGGATAGAATAGAATAGATAGAATAGTATAGATAGCATATAATAAAATAGGATAGCT
>NC_091131.1:112457329-112459829 GCF_040183065.1 Periplaneta americana | reverse complement strand
GATAAATAGAATAGCATACATGGAATAGAATAAAATAGGAAAGATAATATATGATAGAATATGATAGATTAAGAAAGAATAGGATAGATAGAATAGAATAAAACAGGATAGACAGAATAGGATAGAATAGGAAAGATAGTGTAGGAGAGCTAGAATAGGGTAGATAGTATAGGATTGATAGAATAGGATAGAATAGGATACATAGAATAGGATAGAATAGTAAAGATATATTAGGTAGATAGAATTGGATAGAATAGGATAGAACAGGAATGATAGAATATGATATAACAGGATAGAATACGATAGATAGAACACTATAGTTTAGGATACATAGAAGAGAATAGAACAGGATAGAATAGGATAGATAGAACAGTTAGAATAGGATAGATACAACAGGAGAGAATATGATAGATGGAGCAGGATATATTGGGATGGATAGAACAGGATGGAATAGGATAATTAGAATAGCATAGAATAGGATAGATAGAACAGGATAGAATAGGATATATAGAACAGCATAGAATAAGATAGATAGATAGATAGATAGATAGATAGATAGATAGATAGATAGATAGATAGATAGATAGATAGATAGATAGATAGATAGATAGATAGATAGATAGATAGATAGATAGATAGATAGATAGATAGATAGATAGATAGATAGATAGGTAGATAGGTAGATAGGTAGATAGGTAGATAGATAGATAGATAGATAGATAGATAGATAGATAGATAGATAGATAGATAGATAGATAGATAGATAGATAGATAGATAGATAGATAGATAGATAGATAGATAGATAGATAGATAGATAGAGATAGGTAGGTAGGTAGATAGGTAGATAGGTAGATAGGTAGATAGATAGATAGATAGATAGATAGATAGATAGATAGATAGATAGATAGATAGATAGATAGATAGATAGATAGATAGATAGATAGATAAATAGATAGATAGATAAATGGTATGGAACTGATAGATAGAATGGGATAGATAGAATGGGATAGAATAGGCTAGAACGGGATAGATAGAATGGGATAGATGTAATGGGATAGAATAGGATAGATACAATGGGATAGAATAGGATAGATAGAATGCGACAGATTAGGATAGACAGAATCGTATATAATACGATAGGTAGAATGGAATAAAATAGAATATATAGAATGGGATAGAATAGAATAGATAGAAAGAGACAGAATAGGATAGATAGAATGGGATTGAATAGGATATAATGGGATTGAATAGAATAGAAAAGGATTGAATAGGATAGAATGGGATACAATAGGATAGATAGAATGAGATAGAGTAGGATAGATAGAATGATATAGACTAGAATAGATAAAATGGGATGTAATAGGATAGATAGAATTGGATAGAATAGGATAGAATAGGATAAATAGAATGGGATAGTATAGGATAGTTAGAATGGCATAGAATAGGCTGGAATGAGATAAAATGTGATAAATAGCATGGAATAGAATAGATAGATAGAATGAGATAGAATAGGATAGATAGAACGGCATAGAGTAGGATAGAATGGCGTAGATAGAATAGGATAGTTAGAAATATTAGAATAGGATAGAATGGGACAGATACACTATGATAGAAAGGGATAGATAGAATAGGATGGAATAGGATAAATAGAATAGGGTAGATAGATAGGATAGAATAGTATAAATAGAATAGGATAGTATAGGATAGATAGAATAGGATAGAAAAGGATAGAATAGCATAGATAGAATAGGTTGGAAAAGGAGAGATAAAATATGATAGATAGAATAGGATATAATAGGATAAATAGAACATGTTAGAATAGGATAAATAGAATAGGTTAGAATAGGACAAATAGAATAGCATAGCATAGGATAGATAGAATAGGATAGAATAAAATAGATAGAATAGGATAGAATAGAATAGATAGAATAGTATAGATAGCATATAATAAAATAGGATAGCTAGAATAAGATAGAATAGAATAGGATAAAACAGAATAGATTGAATAGGATAGAATAGGATAAATAGAATATGATAGAATAGCATAGATAGCTTAGGATAGATAGAATTGGAAAAATAGAATGGGATAGGATAGTATAGATAGAATAGGAGAGATAGAATATGATAGATAGAATAGGGTAGATATAACAGGATAGAATAGGACAGATAAAAATAGGATAGAATATGATAGAACCGTATAAATAGAACAGGATAGAATAGGATAGATAGAACAGGATAGAATAGGGTAGATAGAACAGGATAGAATAGGATGGATATAATAGGATAGATAGAACGGGATAGAATAAGATAAATAGAATAGGATAGATACAACAGGATAGAATAAGATAGATAGAACACTATACAATATGATAGAGAGAACAGCATAGAATAGGATAGATAGAATAGGATAGGTAGAACATCATAGAATAGAACAGATAGAATAGGATAGAATAGGATAGATAAAATAGCATAGTATAGGATAGATATATTGGAATAGAA
>NC_091131.1:112447329-112452329 GCF_040183065.1 Periplaneta americana | reverse complement strand
CAGACAGACAGACGGACGGACGGACAGACAGACAGACAGACAGACAGACAGACAGACAGACAGACAGACAGATAGATAGATAGATAGATAGATAGATAGATAGATAGATAGATAGATAGATAGATAGATAGACAGACACAGACAGACAGGCAGACGGTTAGATAGATAGATAGATAGATAGATAGATAGATAGATAGATAGATAGATAGATAGATAGATAGATAGATAGATAGATAGATAGATAGATAGATAGATGGTATGGAATTTATAGATAGAATGGGATAGATAGACAGAATGGGATAGAATAGGCCAGTACGGGATAGATAGAATGGAATAGATGTAATGGGATAGAATAGGATAAATACAATGGGATAGAATAGGATAGATAGAATGGGACATACTAGAATAGATAGACTCGGATATAATACGATAGGTACAATGGGATGAAATAGAATATATAGAATGGGATAGAATAGGATAGATAGAAAGGGACAGAATAGGATAGCTAGAATGGGATTGAAAAGGTTAGAATGGGATTGAATAAGATAGAAAGGGATTGAATAGGATAGAATGGGATACAATACGATAGATAGAATGAGATATAGTAGGACAGATAGAATGAAATAGACTAGGATAGATAAAATGGGATATAATAAGATAGATAGAATGGGATAGAATAGGATAGTTAGAATGGCATAGAGTAGGACAGAATGGCGTAGATAGAATAGAATAGTTAGAAAGAATAGAATAGGATAGAATGGGACAGATAGACTAGGAAAGAATGGGATAGAATAGGATAAATAAATAGAATAGATAGAATAGAATAGATAGAATAGAATAGTATAGGATAGATAGAATAGAAAAAAAGATAGAAAAGCATAGATAGAATAGATTAGAATAGGAGAGATAGAATATGATAGATAGAATAGGATATAATAGGTTGGATAGAATAGGTTAGAATAGGATAAATAGAATAAGTTAGAATAGGACAAATAGAATAGCGTAGCATAGGATAGATAGAAAAGGATAGAATAGGATAGATAGAATAGGGTAGAATAGAATAGAATAGATAGTATAGTATAGATAGCATATAATAAAAAAAGGATAGCAAGAATACGATAGAATAGAATAGCATAGAACAGGATAGATTGAATAGGATAGAATAGGATAAATAGAACAGGATAAAATAGCATAGATAGCTTAGGATAGATAGAATAGGAAAGATAGAATGGGATAGGATAGTATAGATAGAATAGGAGAGATAGAATAGAGTAGATATAACAGGATACAACAGGACAGATAGAAGAGGATAGAATAAGATAGAACAGGATAAATAGAACAGGATACAATAGGATAGATAGCACAGGATAGAATAGGGTAGACAGAACAGGATAGAATATGATGGATAGAATAGGATATATAGAACGGGATAGAATAAGATAAATAGAATAGGATAGATACAACAGGATAGAATAAGATAGATATAACAGGATACAATAGGATAGAGAGAACAGCATAGAATAGGATAGATAGAATAGGAAAGGTAGAACATCATAGAATGGAATAGATAGAATAGGATAGAATATGATAGATAAAATAGCATAGTATACCATAGATATATTGGAATAGAATAGATAGAATGGGATAAATGAGGATAGTTAGAATGGCAGAGATAAAATGGGATAGAATAGGATATAAAGAATGAGATAAAATAGGATAGATAGAATGGGATAGAATAGGATAGACAGAATGGGATAGAAAAAGATAGATAAAATGGGACAGAATAAGATAGACAGAATGCGACAGAATAGGTCAGATAGAATGGGATACAATAGGAGAGATAGAATGGGATATAAAAGGATAGATAAAATGGGATAGATTAAGATAGATAGAATGGGACAGATTTGCATAGGCAGAATGGGATAGAAAAGGATAGATAAAATGGGACAGAATAAGACAGACAGAATGGGACAGAATAGGACAGATTGAATGGGATATAATAGGATAGATACAATGGGATACAAAAGGATAGATAAAATGGGATAGAATAAGATATATAGAATGGGACAGAATAGGATACTTAGAATGGAATGCAGTAGAATTGATTGGGATAGGATAGGATAGGATAGGATAGAGAGAATGGGATAGAATAGGTTAGAAAGGGTAGATAGAATAGGATAGATAGAAAGGGATACAATAGGATACAATGGGATAGATAGAATAGGTAAGATGGGATAGATAGAATATGATAGAATAGGATAAATAGAATAGGATATATAGAATAGGATATATAGAATAGAATAGAAAGAATAGGAGAGATAGAATGGAATAGGCTAGATAGAATAGGATAGAATAGGATAGATTCAATAGGTTAGAATAGGATAGATAGAATAGCATACACAGAATAGGATAAAATAGGAAAGATAATATATGATAGAATAGGATAAATTAAGAAAGATAGAATAGGATAGATAGAATAGGATAAAACAGGATAGACAGAATAGGATAGAATAGAAAAATTGAATAGGAGAGATAGAGTAAGATAGATAGAATAGGGTAGATAGAATAGGATTGATAGAATAGGTTAGAATAGGATACATAGAATAGGATAGAATAGTAAAGATAGTCTAGGTAGATGGAATTGGATAGAATAGGATAGATAGAATAGGATAGAACAGGATAGATAGAATATGATAGAACAGTATAGAATACGACAGATAGAACACTATAGTTTAGGATACATAGAAGAGAATACAACAGGATAGAATAGGATATATAGAACAGTTAGAATAGCATAGATACAACAGGAGAGAATACGATAGATAGAACAGCATAGATTGGGTTAGATAGATAGGTAGATAGATAGATAGATAGATAGATAGATAGATAGATAGATAGATAGATAGATAGATAGATAGATAGATAGATAGATAGATAGATAGATAGATAGATAGATAGATAGATAGATAGATAGATAGATAGATAGATAGATAGATAGATAGATAGATAGATAGATAGATAGATAGATAGACAGACAGACAGACAGACAGACAGACAGACAGACAGACAGACAGACAGAGAGATAGATAGATAGATAGATAGATAGATAGATAGATAGATAGATAGATAGATAGATAGATAGATAGATAGATAGATAGATAGATAGATAGATAGATAGATAGATAGATAGATAGATAGATAGATAGATAGATAGATAGATAGATAGATAGATAGATAAATGGTATGGAACTGATAGATAGAATGGGATAGATAGAATGGGATAGAATAGGCTAGAACGGGATAGATAGAATGGGATACATGTAATGGGATAGAATAGGCTAGAACGGGATAGATAGAATGGGATAGATGTAATGGGATAGAATAGGGTAGATACAATGGGATAGAATAGGATAGATAGAATGCGACAGATTAGGATAGACAGAATCGTATATAATACGATAGGTAGAATGGAATAAAATAGAATATATAGAATGGGATAGAATAGAATAGATAGAAAGAGACAGAATAGGATAGATAGAATGGGATTGAATAGGATATAATGGGATTGAATAGAATAGAAAAGGATTGAATAGGATAGAATGGGATACAATAGGATAGATAGAATGAGATAGAGTAGGATAGATAGAATGATATAGACTAGAATAGATAAAATGGGATGTAATAGGATAGATAGAATTGGATAGAATAGGATAGAATAGGATAAATAGAATGGGATAGTATAGGATAGTTAGAATGGCATAGAATAGGCTGGAATGAGATAAAATGGGATAAATAGCATGGAATAGAATAGATAGATAGAATGAGATAGAATAGGATAGATAGAATGGCATAGAGTAGGATAGAATGGCGTAGATAGAATAGGATAGTTAGAAATATTAGAATAGGATAGAATGGGACAGATACACTATGATAGAATAGGATAGATAGAATAGGATGGAATAGGATAAATAGAATAGGATAGATAGATAGGATAGAATAGTATAAATAGAATAGGATAGTATAGGATAGATAGAATAGGATAGAAAAGGATAGAATAGCATAGATAGAATAGGTTGGAAAAGGAGAGATAAAATATGATAGATAGAATAGGATATAATAGGATAGATAGAACATGTTAGAATAGGATAAATAGAATAGGTTAGAATAGGACAAATAGAATAGCATAGCATAGGATAGATAGAATAGGATAGAATAAGATAGATAGAATAGGATAGAATAGAATAGATAGAATAGTATAGATAGCATATAATAAAATAGGATAGCTAGAATAAGATAGAATAGAATAGGATAAAACAGAATAGATTGAATAGGATAGAATAGGATAAATAGAATATGATAGAATAGCATAGATAGCTTAGGATAGATAGAATTGGAAAAATAGAATGGGATAGGATAGTATAGATAGAATAGGAGAGATAGAATATGATAGATAGAATAGGGTAGATATAACAGGATAGAATAGGACAGATAAAAATAGGATAGAATATGATAGAACCGTATAAATAGAACAGGATAGAATAGGATAGATAGAACAGGATAGAATAGGGTAGATAGAACAGGATAGAATAGGATGGATATAATAGGATAGATAGAACGGGATAGAATAAGATAAATAGAATAGGATAGATACAACAGGATAGAATAAGATAGATAGAACACTATACAATATGATAGAGAGAACAGCATAGAATAGGATAGATAGAATAGGATAGGTAGAACATCATAGAATAGAATAGATAGAATAGGATAGAATAGGATAGATAAAATAGCATAGTATAGGATAGATATATTGGAATAGAATAGAAGAGATAGAATGGCATAAATTAGGATAGTTAGAATGGCAGAGATATAATGGGATAGAATAGGATATATAGAATGAGATAAAATAGGATAGATAGAATAGGATAGAATAGGATAGACAGAATGGGATAAAAAAGTATAGATAAAATGGGACAGAATAAGATAGGCAGAACGGGACA
>NC_091131.1:111427329-111484829 GCF_040183065.1 Periplaneta americana | reverse complement strand
GAAAGACAGGCTGTAGCCGAAAGTCGAAAAATGGTAGAAGAAATTGAAGAACAAGTAGTAGAAGAAAGTGAAGAACAAGTAATAGAAGGAAGTGAAGAAGTCAGTAGAAAAAAGTGAAGAAGAGTCAGAAAAAAGTAAATGACAAGTAGTAGAAGAAAGTGAAGAACGAATAGTAGAAGAAAGTGAAGAACGAATTGTAAAAGAAAGTAAAGAACGAATAATAGAAGAAAGTGAAGTACAAGTAGTAGAAGAAAATGAAGAACAAGCAGTAGAAGAAAATGAAGAACAAGCAGTAGAAGAAAGTAAAGAACAAGCAGTAGAAGACAGTGGAGAACAAGCAGTAGAAGAAAGTGGAGAACCAGTAGAAGAAAGTGGAGAACAATCAGTAGAAGAAAGTGGAGAACAAGCAATAGAAGAAAGTGGAGAACAATCAGTAGAAGAAAGTGAAGAACAAGCAGTAGAAGAAAGGGACAAGCAGTAGAAGATAAAGAACAAGCAGTAGAAGAAAGTGAAGAACAAGCAGTAGAAGAAAGTGAAGAACAAGCAGTAGAAGAAAGTGAAGAACAAGTAGTAGAAGAAAGTGAAGAACAAGCAGTAGAAGAAAGTGAAGAACAAACAGTAGAAGACAGTGGAGAACAAGCAGTAGAAGAAAGTGGAGAACCAGTAGAAGAAAGTGGAGAACAATCAGTAGAAGAAAGTGGAGAACAAGCAATAGAAGAAAGTGGAGAACAATCAGTAGAAGAAAATGAATAACAAGCACTAGAAGAAAGTGGAGAACAATCAGTAGAAGAAAGTGGAGAACAAGCAATAGAAGAAAGTGGGGAACAATCAGTAGAAGAAAATGAAGAACAAGCACTAGAAGAAAGTGGAGAACAATCAGTAGAAGAAAGTGAAGAACAAGCAGTAGAAGAAAGGGACAAGCAGTAGAAGATAAAGAACAAGCAGTAGAAGAAAGTGAAGAACAAGCAGTAGAAGAAAGTGAAGAACAAGCAATAGAAGAAAGTGAAGAACAAGTAGTAGAAGAAAGGGACAAGCAGTAGAAGATAAAGAACAAGCAGTAGAAGAAAGTGAAGAACAAGCAGTAGAAGAAAGTGAAGAACAAGCTGTAGAAGGAAATGAAGAACAAGCACTAGAAGAAAGTGGAGAACAATCAGTAGAAGAAAGTGAAGAACAAGCAATAGCAGAAAATGAAGAACAGTAGAAGAAAATGAAGAACAAGCAGTAGAAGAAAGTGAAGGACAAGCATTTTAAGAAAGTGAAGAACAAGCAGTAGAAGAAAGTGAAGAACAAGCAGTAGAAGAAAGTGAAGAACAAGCAGTAGAAGAAAGTGAAGAACAAACAGTAGAAGATAATGAAGAACAAGCACTAGAAGAAAGTGGAGAACAATCAGTAGAAGAAAGTGAGGAACAAGCAGTAGAAGAAAGTGAAGAACAAGCAGTAGAAGAAAGGGACAAGCAGTAGAAGATAAAGAACAAGAAGAAAGTTAAGAACAAGCAGTGGATGAAAATGAACAAACAGTAGAAGAAAGCGAGGGACAAGCAGTAGAAGAAAATAAAAAGAAACTACACCCGAAAATAAAAAAAAATTATAGAAGAAAATTAAGAACAGGATATAACCGAAAATCAACAAGTCGTAAGAGAAAATCATTATAGTAAATGTAACTGAAGAAAAAGTGATGGCAGGAAATAACAAGTACAGGAAAATGAGGAACAATGGACGGGACTGAAGAACGAGAAGAAGAAATAAAGAAACGTGCAAAAGAAAATTATGAACAAGAAGTAGAAGAAAATTATGAAAAAGTAAGTAGTAGAAGAAAGCGAAGAAGTTGTAACTGAAAATGAACAAGTTGCAGAAGAAAATAAAAAATCTAGTGAAAGAAACAAAACATTGAAAATGCATAAAATGAACAAATGGTAGGAGAAAATAAAAAATATGTAGTAACAGAAAGCGAAAAACTAGTAGAAGAAAGTGGAAAATGAACAAGTGGAAGAAGAAAATAAAAAAAACAAGCAGTAAAGGGAACTAAAGAACAGTAGTAGAAGAAAGCAAAAAATTAAGAAATGGTACAAGGAAATGAAGAACATGAAATAAATTAAATAAAATGAACAACTAGTAGAAGAAAGTGAAGAATAAGCAAAGGAAAACATGTCGAAGTTTGAAAGGTGAAAGGGAAGATCAGGCAAAAGAAAAGGAAAGTCGAAAGGAGTTGTAGAAGAAGAAACTGAAGAGCAATGAAAATCGAAGTAAAAGAAGAATTCGAATTACTACAATTTACCACAATCCTACAGTACGTCCCCAGAGTCAAACCCCGTCCCTTTTCATCTGAGACTAAAGAAGAAGATCCTGCTTGGCACAAATGCAGTCGTAAGGAAAGAAACTTCGCTTGATGAAGACGGGTTTTACCCGAATCTTTGTGTTTAATGTGGGCCATGCGTCATGAAAATACTACAAAAACTGTGACGGGTACATATAGGAAAGACATAGGAGCTGCGGAGGTAATGATGTAGGATCCGCAAGATTTCATCCTCCTGGTAGCGCGTTAAAACGAATGGGATGGGTCACTGTGAATGCAGGGGATGAAGGGGTGTTAGCGGCTGTGTGTACAGAGACGCCGGGAACAATGGAGTTGGTCGGAGTGGCTTCGGGCGCCTCTAATTCTCTCAGGTAAAATGTGGAATGGGGTTTGCCACCTCGTTTTGGGGACGGCCTTGCCCGCAATCTCCCTGGAGAGCATTAAAAACACGTGTCTTGGGCCGAAAAACCAATCACAGCTACAGGCGTGCCTTCGGATTACCAGGGATTCCAATTTAATCATTGCGACGAAATTGCAGGCTTGCACACCCACTGGGATTCCAAAACTAATATCATTATACACCTTCTGTTTTTACAGCACTTCTCCCATCCGTTTATTTACTTTTAATATAATAAAAAGGGCTTTATTTATTTTGATACGTTAAAAACAGCAGAGTTTTCATTTTTCCTGTTATTTTAAGGTTGGGGCGCCGTTACTAGAACGACAGAATATCGGTTTGTTTGCCGCAGACCCAGGACCAAATTCAGACGAGTCTAAATGGAATTTTTTGACTTTAAGTTAGGTTTTCTCAATGCACTTCTATTATCGTTCGATCAACGTTCCTGTAGCAATATCGTCACATTATCATCTTTAAGTAGATTCTGTGGTTGAAACGTCATCCACAAATTTGTCCCCCTTTTCTACGATGTATTTATTTTAGTAGGTTATTTTACGACGCTTTATCAACATCTTAGGTTATTTAGCGTCTAAATGAGATGGTGATAATGCCGGTGAAATGAGTCCGGGGTCCAACACCGGAAGTTACCCAGCATTTGCTCATATTGGGTTGAGGGAAAACCCCGGCCACCTGGTTTCGCTGCCAGACGCGCTAACTCTACGATGGAGAATGGAGTTCAAATTCCGGTGAATGCAGTTCGATTTTGTTCTGGAGGATGGTACTGGTACAAATCTTTTCTTCATAACCAAGATTTTCATAATCAACTAGTGTCCGTTCCTTCAGTCTGGTTCTGGGTCTTCCTTTTACCTTTAGGGCCTATAACTCGTAAGTTGTTTGGTAGACGTTCTGGAATCATCCTGTTAACATGCTGTTTTTATCTCATCTGGAGTCAGTTATCTCTATAACAATGTTCTCCATATTTTACTTATTTCTAATCGAGTCATTCCTTTATCTGTGATGTTTCCAATCTGCTTATCAGACTTTCTCACGGTCCATGTTTCACTACAATAATTTAGTAAGATTTGTTTTGCCGTAATATAATTTATCTTTTGTTCATTATATCCAAATGTTTCTTTAATCTTTAGGAGCCGTGCATCCCTTATAGTGGCCTGCTAGTCATGACGTGGTATAATATGTTATAGGCCTATATAAAATATGTTGATATTATTTAATTTTATATAACATTAAGGACACTGTACTTGACTAAAACAATAAACTTTTTTTTTTGTATTTTTTTTTCTTAAAAAAGGAACAAAATCATTTCAACTGCAGTCAACTGAAACCCCATCAGCTTCCATGCGTACCGGTACACGATTGCTTTACATGGGCCCTCCCCATCCTTTACCACACGCTCAATTGACTGCAGTGGCCGGGACGCGAACCTGCGATCTTAGGCACGATATGCTGGCCAGACATATCTTGTGCGCCTTAAACTCTCGGCTAACGGACCAAACACGAATTTACCCGATTATGCAGATATATGAACCCCTGGTTAAGAGTTAGGCATTTGCGTGCAATAGTGGCATAAATCTTCCGCCTTCTAAGGGTTAATTATTCCATTTAGCTTACCGCATTTTATTACGCTTTCTTACATATGATATTTCAGCACTTAAATGCAACGTGTTCTTCTTTGATACAAAGTTTGTTAATTTTTGCAGTTATTTCAATATTTAGTCTAATTAAACTTAACATTAAACATATTTTGTATCTTTGTATTTCGCAATTATTTCAATAAGTAAATAATACTTAATTGGGAACGAATTTTTAATCCGTGACGCGAGAGTCCATGAAGGGCCAACGCAACCGGTTGACTGCAGGTCTCACGTCCACATGCCTCAGCAGAGTTTAACTATCATCCAATCTGAAGAGGGTAACGTGAGGTCAGTCGTCATAGCTGGTTTTCGGAACCTGATTTCACTACCTACCTTAGTTCCACCGATACATCACAATACTCGTTTGGCACCGGTCTCATACACTGGCCGAAATTTCATGAAAAAATTCCTTCACCATGAGGACTCGAACCAGCGCTCATTTCATAACTTGTGTCCAAGCATGGTGCTTTAAGCTATGACACTACCTGTGCTTCACAGAGTGCATTGCGCTGGGCAATGCACTTTGCAAATGCATTAACAAGACAATACAGAGGGGATGTCAGTGCAAACTGTATACGTGACGGCGAAATAAATAAATGTAAGTTATTTATTTACAATTTTTGTTTTTATTACGTAATACCTGACAGGAAGTGTGTTGAGATAACTTGAATGTTTTTTTTTATTGACAGAAACATAACACTTCACACAAAACGTAGTCTATTGATGTTTTTTTTTTTTTTTTTTTTTTTTTTTTGCGACGATACCAGTTATATCAGGAGCAATACTACGACTGACAGAAACCCTGAGAATATGATTTAAATTAGCATATGAAATACTCGACCGCAATTTTGTTTTCGTACACTTGAGGGCAGAAAAAAAATCGTTCACATATATAAGTTGAGTAAAACTTAAAGTAAACAAAGTTAAGCTCCGTTCAGTGATCGATACCACACAATTATCTTTACATGATGTGGCAACCTAAAATTTTATTAATTATCTAATGTAGCCTAACCAAAGATAACAAACGTATTTTTTATTTATCTAAACAACACTATTCTGAAGGTTAGAATAAAAAAAGATCGATCGCTAAACTGCGTAATCTTTCGACTCAGGCTCCGCCGTCTAGTTCCGCCCCCTAGACTTACTGAAATAATCGCGGAAGATGTATTTGGATACCTCATAGCAGTACTCTTTACCATTGCATCGTTGAACGGCTATTTGCTCATGTGCAATTTTGAGCATTTGTGAAGCCCTGCACTACGGGGAGAGACTGGAAAAATAATACTGTATACCATATATTAATTTATTACTTTTCGTAGATATCACGGCTTGCCCTAGAATCCCAGACCTGCATTCCTGGGACATTATAGAAAATGCTGCATTAAGGTCGTAACGTCCACCACTATAGAATAAGAGTTAGCATCGCAGTTGATAAATTATCTGTAGTAATATCACGAGAGGTCTGAGATCTGCCGATAAATCCACGAGTGACATTTATTAGGACTATTTCGTGAATAAGATAAAAATTTAAATAATATATCCCTAAAATTCGATCACAGAATATTAATAATTGTATATTAACGAATACTTAACCTATTCAGTCATTGTGAAGTTGAAATACTCGTAGATGAATATCGATTATTGCAATAAAGAAGTTCGATGTTATTATTCAGTAATGCCAATTGCGAAAAGCGAAATACAGGTTTAACAATGTTAATTACATGTACTGCACTTTTCTCTTATTATTATAACAAATACATTTTCATTATCTCCTGAAATCATAATTTAATTTAACAGTAACAGTGGGGACAGCTATATACCAATGCTTATGTATTCACAGCGAGACATGTTGCTACACAGTGAAGCCATCTCTGTATAGATAGGCATAATTAAAACACGAATTTTATTACGCCATACGAAAGGCAGTTTGATCAAAGACATTATTACTATGCAAGGTCATTGAGTTTGATATGCGATGATGTTACATAAATTTGAACGTCTATTAATTGTTTAATTTCAATAAAAATGTTATAGGCTACAATTTTATAGGTTACGTTACCTGTGGAAGCAGGACCAATGTCAGCTGTGCCTTGTTTCGACCGTTACTTACAATGAGTGCTACACGAAAGCATTTTTTATAGATCGACAAACGCATTCTCGCTGTAGTGTGTAACGGAGCTAAAGCTGCATCTACACAGTTCAATATTCCAATCGCGTATGCGTGCAATCTGGGAAGAATATTGAAAGAATCAAGTTTAAAAGATACGTTCAATTAAGATGCATAAAGATTTGTGTCTACATGGTGCGCCGTTTTGAACGTGGTCTTCACTGCGTAAATATATTAATTAATATTAAATATCAATCTTGCATTCATTGCTTTAAAGTTGAAAGAAAAGTTTAACCGTGTAGTTGCATCTTAATGTATTCATGATCATCAATTTACGGGGAAACAGTTGGCGACGACTAAACAAAAGAACGACCATGCGATAAATTGATAGCGATAAATCTAGCTGCAGAAATTATCGCAAAGTCTGACTGTGATTGGTTGGAATTCAAAATTTCATTACACTTCATTGGTCGAAAATGGAATAACGTCATATAAACGAAATAGTCGTAAAATAAAAAGATCGTATTTTTTATACGTTACAGAGGAAATGCCAGGCTAAAATCTATCAGATACAAATAGACCGCATAATTCTCCAGGGAACAGTTCCAAACGCGAGAAAAAAAAAAACGTCTGTACTAGACAATATAAAACTTGTGAATAACTGAAAATTATTAATTTTTCATAAACTGAGCCATCCAACGTAACTTAACGACACAGAGAAATTATTATTTCAAAACAACGATCGGGTGTAATGCATTGTTACATTTTGGAAAAAAAGGAACACAGGCATTTGGCCCACGGGTTATACATATATGCACAATACCATGGAAGACATACATCGCTTGGTAGAAACCTAAATAAATATTTCTCACATCTGATCTAGGTACAAGTTTGAAAAACCATAAGTTTTGAATATGGAAATATTATTAACTAAACCACGATTCTGGATGTATCTGGAGAAATCGATGCTATGGGACGAGTTTTGAGAAGTTCGTCAAGCGGTGTGGGGTGTTTTGTTTGTTTGTCGCCGCAGGCGCTCGTCTCCGTTAGGCAGGTGACCCAGCTGGGAACGGAGCGGTCTTGTGGGCACACTGCCTCATACATGACCCCAATTACAGCTAAGTGGAGAATCCTAAGCGGATATCAAACACAGAATAATACATGGAGATCCAGCTACTTTACATGTCGCTCCACTAACTGTTCCCTACTGTAACAGACACCTGTCACTGCTTTAAAATCACAATTACATCAAGTCAATACCTTCCAGCTACACCTCAAAGACAAGGAAAGAGGAAGGATATTTAAGAAAAATTTTTGGTACAGTATATTAGTAATTTATCTACTATGTATTTATATGGAATATCATTCAACAGCCACGTTGAAACTGATATATTATACGGATGAATATACAGTTTTCGCTTGAAATATTTAAGAAATAAAAATAACTGAAAAAATGCCGTTTAATTACATAACATAATGAATAATATGAAACATAATGAATAATAGTTACTCACTTATAGCTTTTAAGGAACCCGGAGGTTCATTGCCAACCTCACATAAGTCCGCCATTGGTCCCTATCCTTAGTAAGATTAATCCAGTCTCTATCATCATATCCCACCTCCCTCAAATCCATTTTAGTGTTATCCTCCCACCTACGCCTCGGCCTCCCCAAATGTATTTTTCCCTTCGGCCTCTAAACAACACTCTATATGCATTTCTGGATTCGCCCATACGTGCTACATGCTCTGCCCATCTCAAACGTCTGGATTTAATGTTCCCAATAAATTATGTCAGGTGAAGAATACAATGCTTGCAGTTCTGCGTTGTGTAACTTTCTCCATTCTCCTGTAACTTCAACCCGCTTAGCCCCAAATATTTCTCTAAGCATCTTATTCTCAAAAACCCTTAACCTCAGTTCCTCTCTCAAAGGAATAGTCCAAGTTACACAATCATACAGAACAACCGGTAATATAACCGTTTTATAAATTCTAACTTTCAGGTTTTTTGACAGCAGACTAGATGACAAAAGCTTCTCAACCGAGTAACAGGCATTTCCCATATTTATTCTGCGTTTAATCTCCTCCCGAGTGTCATTTATATTTGTTACTATTGCTCCAAATTATTTTAATTTTTCCACCTCTTCAAAGGATAAATTTCTAATTTTTTATACTTCCATTTCGTACAATATTCTGGTCAAAATGAGTAATAATAATAATAAAAATAATAATAATAATCATCATAGGCATAATAATAATAATAATAATAATAATAATAATAATAATAAATTATGTAAAATGTTAATGAAGCAAGGAGAAACAAGTGTTCATATTGTAAAGGAAAATAATATGCAAATTGCAATAATTATTAACAAGTAAGCTATAATAAAATAAATATGTCAGCATTTGTACATACGTAATCAGTGGGATGCGTACCCCTCGCCACGTACCCCAGGGGTACACGTACCATAGATTGAATACAACTGGGATACGGTACGATAAACGGAGTGAAGCATAACATCTTGAAACCAGAAATAAATAAATAAATAAATAAATAAATAAACCAACAAATAAATAAATAATAGATATTGACCTAAAATCAAATCTAACTGGTTATTTCTCAGTTCAAGCTGGTTGATCTTGGATTGTTTGTTTAGTCAACTGTCCAAAGACAGGCTTGAATCTCCCAAGTGGTACCGACAAGGCTCCACTTAATTATGAAACAACTAGGCTAGGAGATAAAGGAGTAGCGTGCCAGTTCCTTTTCCCATCCATTGCAGAACCTAAATAATTCTTTGTAAAATAGAGTACTGTTCCTATAAGTAAAATGCTGAGTGAAGTTTAAAAGCTTATTTTAATTTTATGCAGAGAAAGGTCTGTGTTATATTACTTCACTATGGGCATAATGCTATAATACATTGTTATATTTGTTGGGTTCAGGCTATATTATTTCTAGATTTTTTTGCGGGGGGGGGGGGGGGGAGTACATATAACTTTAGACTTTTCTCATCTCTTGGCATTATAATCTGCAGCAATTTGCTCCCAAACCATCTTTAATTTGGTAATAAACTATTTTCTACTTTCTACAATTGATTTATGTTCGAGAACAATTTCAATAAAAATTCTCAATGTCTCTCTCTCTCTGAATTTATAAAATTTCCTAAATGCATTCTCTTCTTCTTGCGTTCGTCCATGATTATAATTTTTGTTACGTCGTATTACTAAGTAGACAAACAGGATTTCTCGTCATATTTCGCGCTGTCATCATGTAGTATTTCTGCGGCCTTAGATCAGCACTTAACCGAACCAAGTTCACATAATTTATGATAAATGTTTTACAATAGCCTAAATACAGAAACAGTAGAACAGATCCTCTATCGAAAGTGGATTGAAATTAGCTACGTTTATGCAACCGGGCCAAAACGCCAAATTCGCCAATTTTCTTAAAGGAAGGTTTTACTCATTATCTTACTAGTAGATGCTAATTCAGCTGCATAGGGTATAGTAGTTGTGATGATGATGATGATGATGATGATGATGATGATGATCAAATCCTTTAGAATAGACAGAATGATTTCTCTCTATATTCTACTCTTTAATGCTTTAGAAAGGGAACGACAGTATGGAATATATATTCCGAGTTCATGTCCCGGTAAGTGCCGACACTAACAATGCAACGTTGTGAACAGTCACAGTTCATTTACCCCGATCTCGCTTCGCTGTGTTACATAAGCAGCAGCACAGCGGAGTGAAAGGTTCGAAACAAGTTGTAGCTTACATGCATCATGTGACAGGAGTGTTAATACCTCCTGAAATAACGATATGTCACTTGTCCATAGTTAATGATACCCCTGACATTTCCAATACCATGGTAAATAATGAAATGTAACAACCCTTTCGAGATAGAAAGAAAAGGGAGAAGAGGGAAATACCGCTTTATAGGGGAAGAGGGAATCATCAATACTTGAACAACTTTCATCAGAAAATTCTTCTATTTCTCGTAATCCCACGAGAACCCTCAACAAAACTGTAAATCAAAAGTTAACTCACTAATGAAAGATGAGAAATTAACAGTACGCCAAACTTTATATATAATGCTCTTGAGAGTTTGTATTCACTGTCCTACTCATCTTCGAAACAAAAGAATAATGCCGTAGCTTCAGGTTTTAAGTGTCAGCAGGTTTTCCACTGCAAACCCAGCATTCTTAAAACTTTACTATTTTCTGCCTTTCTCTTAGTCTCTGCATATGACATATCTTAATGACGTCTATCATTGATATCTTCTTCTGCTAGGAACTTTTCTCCCGTTCACCATTCCTTCCAGTGCATCTTTCAGTAGGCAGTTTCTTCTCAGTCAATGACCCAACCAATTCCTTTTTATTAGTCGATAAATGGACGGTAAATTTTGCCCTAAGCTTTATATCAGAGAATGCTGCCTTTACATCTCATAAATCTGTAACATAGGATTTTCAGATTTATTTCCCTTCCTAAGAAAGCCATGTTAAGAATCCTTATCGCCCTTAAAAATTCATCTCGTCAGCTGGGTTTGAACCGGGATCTTCGGATTCAATGGCAGGCATGATAACCAGTATCACACCGACGACTAAGAAATATGTATCAAAACTAAATATGAAGATTAACTTGTGAAATTTAGCTAATAACTACTTACAAATACATAAATTTTTTACATTTAACTGCCAATTCGCAATCAGAACTCTCTTAATTCAAACTGTAATACAAGAACATAACCGAATGTAAGCTATTATGTTACAGAACAAGAACATGCAAGAAATCACAAATGTAAGCCTAATTAAAAAAAAAAAAGTGTTTAAAGTATTAGGGTGGTATTCATAGACATTTCGCCAGCCTGCGCTACGATCGTCCAAAACTAGCCCCGGCTATGGAATGGTTACTTGTACGTGATTCATATCATACCATATCGCTAACATTGGTTTATGAATACAGAAAACGTTAGTTCGCTGATCACCCACCGGAAGCCCGCGCTAAGAATGTCTATGAATAAGGCCCTACATGTTTAAAAACAATAACCACCATTTCAAAATATAAGACCTTATAAATACACATTCTTTTTTACTCAAAATGATTTTAAATAATTACAAATTAAATATGGCATTGTACTATTAAAAATTCTTCAAGGTTCTCAAAATTGAAAAATACCTTCTTTTTTATCTGCTAGGAGATATGGTGCTGTAGTTCGTTACTGATAGTTCAATGGTGATGAATATTACGGATATGGTGAAGAAGATTATTAAGGATTAAGGTGAAATTTCTGTTCTTAAGACTAGATCCGAAACAGGGAGAAAACAGACAGATACAAAGAGTGAAAGAAAAAAAGAGATACAAATATCGTAAAAGTGACATAGGAAGAAAGATATACAGGGAGAGAAAGAGAAATATATAGACTACAAAAAGAGAGCCGCAGATAGGGGAAAAGAAAGACATTCAGATAGGGAAAGAGACGCGGATAGGAAAAGAGAGATGCGGATAGGAAGAGAGAGACGCAGATAGGAGAAGAGAAAGACGCGGATAGGAAAATAGAGAGATGCGGATAGGAAGAGAGAGACGCAGATAGGAGAAGAGAAAGACGCGGATAGGAAAAGAGAGATGCGGATAGGAAGAGAGAGACGCAGATAGGAGAAGAGAAAGACGCGGATAGGAAAATAGAGAGATGCGGATAGGAAGAGAGAGACGCAGATAGGAGAAGAGAAAGACGCGGATAGGAAAAGAGAGATGCGGATAGGAAGAGAGAGACGCATATAGGAGAAGAGAAAGACGCGGATAGGAAAATATAGAGATGCGGATAGGAAGAGAGAGACGCAGATAGGAAGAGAGAAGCAGACAGAAACTAGAGATGCAGATAGGAAAAGAGAGAGACGCAGATAGCAAAAGAGAGAGATGCAGAGAAAGAGAGATGGAGATAGAAAAAGAAAGAGAGATGCAGATGGAGAAAGAGGTATAAATAGTGAAACAGAGATGCACGTAGAAAAAGAGAAATGCATATAGGCAAAAAGAGGTACGGAGAGGATAAGATAAAGAGAGAAATACAGATAGAAAGAGATGCAGATAGAAGAATTAAAATGAAGAAAGAATGAGAATAGGAGGGAAAGAGAGATACAGAGAGGAGAGAGAGAGACTCAGATAGGGAAAAAGAGAGATAAAGAGAAGATAAGAAGAAAGAATACGAGGGAAAAGAGAGACGATGTAGTTATAGAAACAAATATTCAATATATATATATATATATATATATATATATATACACACACACACACACAAACACACACACACACACACACACACACACACAGTATTTTAATATGTCGAGAGACATATAGTGACACAAGATACAAAGAGAGAATGAAGTTATATAGGAGGAAAAAAGATAAGAACAGACGTCATAAAGAAAGGGTTAGAAGATAGGAAGATAGAGGGAAAGGGAAAGAGACAGATGAAAATATATTCTAATCACAAAGAATAAAAATATGTAACGGTACCTAAAACACAGAGAATCACATAATATAAGTTAAACATTGAGAAAGTAATACAAGCGTATTTCTAGGAATGAAACCAAATAGCCAAGCGTTCTATTGGTGTCCCTTCTTTCCAACAACTGTCACCAAATTGAAAATTAATTAATTAAGAAATAAAACACCATTAAACGCTAAAAGGCAACTAGTAATATTTAGATACTCTGAATGTCTATCGAATAATTTACTTTATGAGACTACATGAAACTGGGGGAAATGTGGCAATCCTGTATAGTCTATACTGCAATACATATGATCATGAAGGGTTAATTATTACAAGTGTGTGGGGAGTGACATGAGCTTTGAAACACGACACCAGCAATCGATACATCGAAGTTCAATCATAGTTACGTCCATTACGAAAACAGCGACGTGAGCCCAGGTGTACGATGGGTTGCGGGACAATTAGGATGAGGAGGAAATTGTCACCGGCACTCCAATTCACTTTAAACTAATCACTTCCTGACGATAAAAGAGATGAAAATTTGTCGTCACTTCTTATTCCGTTATGCTATAGACAGACAATTTGGATAAAAGGAAAGAAGAAAGCGTCCATATAGCCTATTACTAGATCTAAAGCCTTAAGAGCGACGTGAGATAGCGTTGTGGTCAAAACTCTGTGTTGCAAGCCGGGAAGTCCCGGGTTCGATTCTCGATGAGGTCATGGATTTTCTCAATTGATTTAATCCTTCCTGGCGCACTATATTCGTGGGGTTTGCGTAGTTTCTTTACAACAAAGATAGGGCCTATATCATTGAAATAAAGACGACAGAGTTAAGTAACATTATTAGAGCCCGGATGTTTAGGCATTTATTTTGGTTAAAATAGGCAGGCATATAGGCACTAAAATAGTAAAAACAGACAGTGAAATAGGCATTTATTATTCATGGAAATAGACAAAAAAAAAACTTAATAAACTATCCCATACGGTAGGCCTACTCACTTTCCTTGGTTACACGTCACAACAAGATGCTTTTTTTAAGTTGTCAACTGTAATAGTCAGCCGCCTGTCAGACAGAACGTTTTTCATGGCGGAAAAAGATCTTTCTACTTCTACTGAAGTGACTGGAGCAAACTTAAAACAACTTAAGCTATTTCAGAAGGACTGTCTCCACTTTCTTTCAGAGATCGGGAAAAACCGACTGTGTATTGTTTCAAAAAGAGGGTTTGAGAAGGGATTAGATACTTCAAAGTACGCGTGACTTGTGCGTGAAAGCGGCAACAGTAACGGGATCTGGAGACTCGCTTTTAATACTTCCCTCATCTCCTTCTTTCGATGGTAAACCCAGAAATGATCTGAGCATTGAGAGTTATACTGTTAAAACATCTTTGTTAAGCGACATAAAAGATGGAATCGGTAGGGGAGAAACGTTTACGACTTCTTGGAAACATATGTATTGCTGGAGAATAAGATTCTCAGCAAATATTTGTGTGAGATGAATATATATTTTTAATTTGTACAACCGTTCTTTATTTTTTTATATATATAATTTATGTGCGGTTTATTTTAAATGCATTAAAAACGTAGAAAATGTAAAATAACGACGTGAAAAGGCAACAAAAAATGTAATTAACTTTAAAATGGGCAACGGAAGGCAAAAAAGGCAAAATAAAGATTGGGCCTATCGTCCCCAAATGTGTGGAAACGTGTTTATCTTTAATAGGTCTTTCATACAAATACTCAGTTTAAGAAAGGCATTTTGCCCAACATCCGGGCTCTAAACATTACAATTTAAATTAAATTTAAAAAATGAGAGAAAGAAAGAGACAGACAGAAGTGGGATTAGATAGTCGTGGCTAGCGCCATAACAAAAAGAAAATGTTTCATTTTATCGGAATCCGTGAATGTGAAAACAGACACATCAGTCAAAGTATAGGTGATTTTTACAGCATAACAACATTTCCACTCTTATCCTTTCTGAATGTTTCATCTTAGAACGTACAAAATTGTTTGAAAATAGTTGCGCTACAAAATCCATTCGAGTATGGAGCTTCGGCCGAGTCTTTGATTGCATTATTAATCTTGTTTGACTCAAAATGTATTGCCTCTGTCGTTGCCTCATCACTATATCAACAGGCACATTAAACTTTACCCGGGACTTACATTGTGTTCATTATTGGATTTGCTAGCCCAGTGCTCTGTTTTAAACAGCTATAAAATGACTATTAATGAGAGTGCAGCGTGAATTCCTCTGCATGGGACAGTCCAACCATGTGGAATCTAAAGCCATTATTGGCAGGACGACGTCACATATACTGAAGTTTTTCAAATTTTAACTTCAACTTACACTACTGTACAACATTCAGTCTGAGTTTCTGTACAGGGGCTGTTTAGATGTCATAGGAATGGAATATAAAACAGATTGAGTACGGAAGGTAAACGGTAATCAAAACAATGGCAACAATAAAACATGTTGTAAGAAAGAAGAATACAGAGACATATTGCGCGATTCAATACTTTTTTTATTTTAGTATGTCATTTTACGACGCTTTATCAACATATTAGGTTATTTGGCGTCTGAATGAGATGAAGGTGATAATGCCGGTGAAATGAGTCCGGGGTCCAGCACCGAAAGTTACCCATTATTTGCTCATATTAGGTTGAGGGAAAACCCTGGAAAAAACCTCAACCAGGTAGGGTAACTTGCCCCGACCAGGAATCGAACCCGGGCCACTCGGTTTCGCGGCCAGACGCGCTAACCGTTACTCCAAAGTTGTGGACTTCAATACTAAATTTAAGTTAAGAATGTGGTAGATGCTGGGTACACAAATAAGTATACAAATACCGATAATAGAAAAATAATGAATTATATGTATATAAATATATGTAGATCCTCTGCTTGAGGTTCTGGCTGATATGTACATCTATTATCAGGCAGTACATCTCACTTAACGATATGTGTCAGAGAAAGAACAAATGTTTGTATGCATCTGAAGTCTGATTAGTGTAACATGTAGCTAATCGGCAATGTATGTAATGGAGAGGGAAAGGAGCAGGCCAACCTACCCCATTATCTCCTGGCCTAGTTGCCTCATAAATGGTGCCTTCTTGCTATCACTTGGTAGACCTGTCTTTGGACAGTTGACTAAACAAAACAAAAATATATGTAGGTGTCATAGAGATGTCACTTTTTATTTTTAGTTGGTTATTTCACGATACTGTATCAAATACTAAATGGAATTGGTGATAGCGAGATGGTTGTTTGGAGAGATGATGCCGAAGATTCGCCATGGGTCACTTAATATTCGCCTTACAGTCGGGAAAAACCTCGGAAAAATTTAAACCAGGTGACTAGTCCAAGCGGGAATCGAACCCACGTCCGAACACAACCCGGATCAGCAATCAAACGCGCTACCGCCTGAGCTACGCCAATGGTTTACACCACCTCTCGGGACTGCTTTTCGTCAGAAGAAGTTGACAAATCATTATAACAGTATGGAAATTAAGGACTAATTAATTCAGTAGTGGTAAAGTAAATTGTACTGTAATATTGTACATTTTGATTTTATAAACACGGAAGCATTAAACTGAGTGTCAGTTCAAATACTCTTTTTTTGTTCCTGTTCTCTCTTTCTTTGGCATGTTCGGATTATCCGGAATTCCGGATTAGCAGGGTTCTCCTATATGTTACTTTCTTCTAAAAAAACAGCAATACTGTGAAACCAGTTCGTTAAAAGGGAATTTGTAAAAATACTTGCTTCAGTCAGTAATCGTGCACTTATAATATGAGTGGCTTGGAACTTGAAAACTAGTGATGGCTAATCCTTAAAGAGCAACGCATTATTTTGTTACTTGGACTGTGAGTGCTCTTATATAATGAATTTTCTGTGCCGGACGTAGCAGAACTTACACAAAAGTCATGGTCAAAGAGTAGAAATAATTCTGTAGGCAATGAATTTTATACCAATTATGACATTTCAACTTTCTTTTAGTTTATTCTACACAGTTGAAAGTCGGCGTTAAAATACTTTTCACACTATTATTAATTAAAAGTACTTTAGCACGCTGTCTGGAGTTAAAAGACCTGTCAGGAATGGCTATCTAAAAAATTAAAAGTTCGTTGGATGTGACTTGAAGTAAAACGCCAATGTATGCTGTAGATTAATTAATTCGTTGGATGTGACTCGCAGTAAAACGCCATTGTATGCTGTCAATTAATAAATTCGTTGGATGTTACTCGGAGTAAAACGCCAATATATGCTGTCGATTTATAGGCCTATATTCGTTGGATGTGACTCGGAATAAAACGCCATTGTATGATTTCGATTAATAAATTCGTTCAAGTTATACTGAAAATTACTATATTGTATGTGCAACATTCCCGGTAAAAGTTGATTCTCACCTACTCAATTTGAACAAAATCTCCGTTCAATGTTAGAAGAAAACGCTTTACACTGACAGATGGCAAGCATAAAATTTAAGGCCGTGACTTCCATAAAGTACTAAATCCCAAGGGACAGTATGTTCCATAGAGAAGTAGCTATATCTAACATTTTAATAAAGAATCATTAGTACGCTTCGAAAATTCTCTCCCAAATCTACTTCATATATTCTTTTTAATTATTCCACTAAATTAAATATTCTTCAAAACATATGGTCTGCGCTTTTATACTGCAGATTTTCAGAGATTTGATGATTTAGTATTTGTGAATTAAACGGAATTCGAATGCGTAGGTCAATACAAGCATCCATCCAAACCACCACACCTCTTCCCTAGTACAAACAGTATAAACGCATTCCGACCAATGGTAGTACTGATTCCTGTTATTGTTTTATTACCGAACTGCGTATTTTTAGTACTGAAACTGAATTTAATTTTTAAAATACCGTGTAGCAGTACAGTAGTATCAATTTTTCAGATCTCTCTTTTTTATGGTGCAGAATTGGATGCGTTCATATATGAAAGGTCAGTATGTATGCTATTCATTACAAATATTAGCTTTTCTTAATGACAAAAATTAGTAGGCTATTTTTTTTTGCATCCATTAGTTTCCATTCTAGCCGGAGAAGAGGTTCGCGGGTTCAAATACGGTCGAGGGCGATGCATTTTAAAGGGCAATAACAATTTTAGCACGCCTTCCTCCATAAAGGAAGTGAAACTGGGACGCCTATGCTTTAGATTTTGGCACATGAAAGAACCTGTCTCTGACGAAGAACTCCAAGAAAAATCTGCAGGCCACTTCTCTCTCACATTGAATTTTGCCGCTCAACAATCTGTGAAGTTGAAAGCGTCGTTAAATAAACTACCCCCACTACCACTATTACTACTGCTATTACTTCCATGACAGAAAACCGCTGTCCTGAAGGTGACATATACTTTCTAATACGTCCTATATATTTCGTAACAAATCAGTTACTTCAAATGGCGTGGTTATGCTCTATTTCAAATTAGTTTTGAATTATGGAAGGTTTCTTCCTAATGCCACCAGATTGTCATTCGACACTTCTGGTCTTCTCTCCTGGCAGTGGCTTAGGAGTAACTAATTTCCGAGTTTGGGGCATTTCTAAGGCGGAGTGACATTACCCCAATGATATGATAGGATTATCATGATTATGTGGCACAGAAGAGGTCTTAAATCTAAACTTAACCTACATTCCAGATCATGAACGAACACAGAAATAATTCCCTTAAGGAACAAATGTGTTCTAAACGGGAATCAAACCCGGGACTGTAGCCAGATGCTCTATTAGACCATGACACTGGTCTGAATTCTGAAGAGTGTTTTAGAGATTTCTTTATTCAACAACAGGTAGTCAAATGACTTCAAGCGTCCTCTATATAAAAAAAAAGCCGAAACTTGGAAATCACTTTGTCATCTTCAACATTGCCATGTTACATTCGAATGATGGTGATTAATGCAGAAAATGTACATAAATGGCAGGAAAAAGAAATTACTTTGCGTAAACCTATCCAATCCAGCACATTGTTGGACTCATCGGATTTTGAACCCGAATCTCTAGCGTGGAAAACCAAGTAACTAGCCGCTAGGCTATTAGTGCGCCCTTTAAGATAGATTCACCATTGCTGAAATATCTGTACAGCTATTTTAGACAGTCATTCCTAAAATTGATGCATCATCCGATTGTCTCTCAGTGGCCTCTGTATTTACATGAAGTTAAACGACGAAATAAAATATTGCAAAAAAAAAATGTCTGTTCCCATATTACTGGAATTAAATTCCATGACTATCAAAATGATAAATAACTATTTTACGTTCCTGGTAATAACCGGTATTAAAAAAAATCTTTGTATTTACAAAGACAGCAAAAAGCCATTCGTAACCAAGCTTCCGCACGACATTAGTACAACAGTAATTCGACCATTACACATAATTAAACAATTTCAAATATCTTCTATATGCTTCAACTAGCTGTATGTAAATTAATCACCAAGAATCTACAAATGTGGGAGTCAGTCTTCTAGCTTTAATCAGGTAATTAACTAACGGTAGTATGTGTAATGGAAGCGTGTGATTTGTGGCTAATAAGTAGTCTACATGTCATATCAATAGCACAAAAGCTAGGTTATTCGTTAGTAATATTACATATTAGCATTAGCAACGAAAACAAGACCTATATAAATATGAAATGAAATTCGAGAAATGTTTGTGGTTGTTAACTTTGTAAACAACTGCTCATATGTCTGAGCGTGTGTGTCTGTAGATTCATCTAATGTCCACATGCGTCAACCGATTCTAATAAAATATTGCACAATTAAAACACTATCTCTGAAACATTTAATCTGATAATAACTTCAGACATAAATAGTAAGTCGAAAGCAAGAAATATCATTGGTTTTCAGCTTCATTTAAGAAAAAAGGCAACATGCAAACAAGATTCATATCTTATTCGGAGTTTTCTTTTTAATAACCATTCACTTCTACCTCTTTCAGTCACCGGCGTAGCTCAGTCGATTGCCTGCCGATCGGGAGTTGCTCTTGGGCGTGGGTTCGCTCCCCGCTTGGGTTGATTACATAGTTGGGTTCTTTCCGAGGTTTTCCCCAACCGTAAGGTGAATGTCAGGTAATATATGACAAATCGTCGGCCTCATTTCACCAAATGCCATCTCGCTGTCACCAAGCCCATCGACGCTAAGTAACCTAGTAGTTGATACAGTGTCGTTAAATAATCAACTAAATAATCAACTTCTTTCTCATCTTTATTATCACGTAGTGTTTCGAAATGAGGTAGTGGAACAAGTGGACTGCTTCAAATACTTTGGGTGTCTCGTGTAAGTCCTAACATGAGCTGCTGCCAAGAAGTCAAAAGGAGGATAGCAATGACAGAGGAAGATTTTAATAGAGAAAGGAGCATCTTCTGCTGACCTCTGGAAAAAGAAGAACTAAGGAAAAGACAAGTTAAGTGCTCTGTGTGGAGTGTGGCATTGTATGGAGCAGAAACATGGACTTACGACGACATGAAGAGAAGCGACTAGAGGCATTTGAAATGTGGATATGGAGAAGAATGGAGTGTGTGAAATGGGCAGACAGAATAAGAAATGAAGCTGTGCTAGAAAAAGTTAGTGAGGAAAGAATGATGCTGAAACTGAAGAGAAAGAGAAAAAGAAATTGACTGGGTCTCTGGCTAAGAAGAAATGCCTACTGGAAGATGCACGGGAAGGAATGGTGAAAGGGAGAAGAATTCGGGGCAGAAGAAGATATCAGATGATAGACGACATTAAGATATATGGATCGTATGCGGAGACGAAGAGGAAAGCGGAAAAGAGGGAACATTGGAAAATGTTAGGTTTACAGGTGAGGACCTGCCTTTGGGCAGAAAACTATAAATTAATAAAAGTTGTTCCTTTTTCAATTTCACTCTTTCCTAAAAATTTATTGTCCGTAAAACTTTGTGGAAACACGCGGCAGTGGTTAAGATGTTAGGCTACAAATTCGAGAGTTGTGAGATAGATTCCCGAAGTCTTCATGGGGAAAAGACATTTCTTCATGAAATTTCGGTCAGTGTATGGAACTGGTGCCCGTCCAGCATCTTGATGAATTTTGGAAGCTACAGCAAGTAGCGAAGTAATGTAAAACATATTTTATTTTGATCATATTTTTTTTTATAAAATTCCACTACCCAATTAAAACAAAATCGTAAATCCAGCTAACTTCAATTACTGCCATGTCTGTCAACACTACAACGCACAGGAACTTAGCATTAGCAAAGCTTATTAGTCCTCGCACATATTTATGACTATGAGACTTCTAATAAATAGCCCATTTCATTTGGGCACTTTAAAATTTCGTAAAAATATTATAATGTTTCTTGAATAACATTCCCTTCGAATAAATTCGTGCTCGAAAAAAACTAGCTTTATTTCGCGATTTTAAAATTACGATATTTTGACCTGTAAGGGCTTTAAACATAAAGGGTGCTATGCATAGACATTTCACTACCCCGCGCTACGAGCGTGCTAAACTAGACCTGGCTATCGAGTATATCATATCATATCATATCATATCATATCATATCACATCATATCATATCATATCATATCATATCATATCATATCATATCATATCATATCATCATATCATATCATATATCATATCATATCATATCATATCATATCATATCATATCATATCATATCATATCATATCATATCATATCATATCATATCATATCATATCGCTAACACTGGTTTATAAATACGAAAAACGTTAATTCGCTGATCATCCACCGGAAGCCCGCGCTAAGGATGTATATGAATATGGCCCAAAATGTTTCTTTTTATCTGCTGAAAAGCCGTATTTCGCGATTCCGTGTTTGCGAAAACTAGACATCTCTAAATTAATATGAATAACACGTTATTCCTTAAATTGAAAGAACTCTGTCTTAAAACGAGACGACAGCAAAGAAAACAATTAAAGCCAAGTTGTATATTATTCTATAATTTTGCTAACATTTTTATTTTTGTATCAATTTATTTTCCGTTATTTTATTTAAATTATAACACAAATTAAACTGTTGTATCCTATAGGATGCTTCGTAAATTTAAGGGTTAACTGCAGTGTGTTCTTACACGCAAGAGAAATTCACAACTGCAGTGGATCTCGTTTATCGGACTAATGAATTAAGGATTGCCTGCAATTAACAAGTTCGAAATCCTTTGTTATAAATACGTACCGGCACTGTATGTTCAGTTGTCTTTACGATCATGTCTGCTTGATAAGTTTACCGAAAACATTATTTATTTATTTTGCATGAAGGATTACATATTTTATCATTCCCACGGCGCCGCGTAATTCGTACACAACCATGGTTTTAGTGTCCACAAGCAGTACGCAGGCTCGAAATACACAGAGAGAACGTTGTATAAAACTGGTCTTCTAGTGCCATAAATCCCAACATGGTTTCTCTCACTTTACTTCTCTTCCGAAGGAAGACATATGAAGGAGGTCTTTGCCTTCATTCTCGGATGGATTTCAACCAGCGCACCGTGGATCTAATTATTAACACGGTGACCGCGTGAAGGACAAGATCAGAAATACTTTCAACGAATGAAAAAGAAGCCAAGATATAAAATCCGAGATGTTATTAAATTCCTAAATAAATCGGAGAAGATAGGACTGTCTTGTCCTTGTACTTAATTCAAGGGGCATTTGCAGCAGTCGCCATTCGTCCAATCCCCCGTACGAGTTCATTCATCTTGTAGATCCTCCTTTTGACAAGGAGCTGGCTGCTTCTCTTCTTTCTTGCGCTGCAGCCCGTCTCGGATCTTTTTTCTCCTTACTCGCCTCATCTGAAGACCATTCCAATATCCCTCTGTACTCTCTGTCCTCAGTTTCATTTAGAATAGTTTCCTTTCGTCCTTCTTGCTCTAATTTCCTTATTTCTAGGCTTCATCCGTTGTCTTAGTATAGCAGTAATCCAATTTCCTTACCGTCGTTGTGTCTCAGCTAGCTCCCGCCTTCTTTCTGCGAGGAAATGAAGGCTTATTAGTATCGTGTCTGTCAGTCCCAACGATTGGAAACCATTTTATCGATATGAATTTTAAAATTCTCACTTTGAAAGACGCATGGTATTTGATTAAAAATAGAAGCTTTCAATTTCGTATCCATTTTTCTTCTTTCTATTCTCCATCTGCATCTTCTTCCTCCTGTCCCAATTTTCCTCAGTTTTCTCTGTATTTATTCAGTCTTTCTTTTTTAATTTCTTTACTAGTTTCTCTTCATTTTTTAAAAGCTTATTAATATCTACCTTGTCAATTTCAACGATCCGAAGCAATTTATCGACATTAATTTAAGTTCACTGTGAGAAATGTAAATGTTGTAACAGTAAAATAAACAATTTACAATTTGGGATTCGTTCTTTTTTTTTTCTTTTTCGTCTTATTTCTGTGTTCTTGCTCGTTTCATTTTCTTCTTTTGTTTTAATGTCTATTATTTTTTTGTCTGTATTCTCTAACTCCATAACTTTCTATTCTCCTTTCCACTTTTATTAATTTTTAATTTATCTGCCCTCCCTTTCTAACTTCATTATCTATCTTTATTATTATTCTTTGTCCATCTTCTCTATCTCCATAATTCTCTTTATTAACTTCTTTATCTCCGAGCACATAGTTAGGACTATGTCGAATTGCTAGAGCGTCTGCTTTCCATCCTGGTAACTTGGGTCCGAATCCCGGCGGGCCCAACTAGAATTTGTGGTGAACAAAGATGGTTCTTGGTGTTAGATTTTCGCGGGGCACTTCTATTTCCCGTACAAGCAATCCATCATTTCTCCATTAATATTGCGGTACTGCAGTGTGCAGTTCGTCTCCCATGGTGTACCAAAGGTAATGCATACTGCTTCGGCGCGTCGTCCACAAATGGGAATGCTAGGCTGAATGACATAGGACATATTCCCGTCATTTCATAAAAAAACTTCTTTATATCCTTCTCTGTCTTTCATTCTTTCTGTTATTCCTTATTATTATTTTCATACTTTCTTCAGTCATTTTTCCGTGACGTGACAACCCACGAAGCGTCAAGACACCAGCCAGCTGCTGGCCTCACGCCTACATGCTTCAGCAGAGGTGAACGATCATCCAATCAATATGGAGGTAATGTATGGTCAGTACAATGATCCTCTCGGTCGTTATAGCTGGTTTTCCCAACCGGATTTCGCTACCTACCGTAGTATCCCAAATTCATCACTATACTGGATGGGCACAGGTCCCATACACTGGCCAAAACTGCATGAAAAAAATGTCTTTTCCCCTGAAGACTTTAAACCAGCGTTCATTCCGTAACGCGAATCCATGCATGATGTCTTTGACCACGAAGCTACGACGTGGGTCACCTTCAGTTTCTTTTCTTTGAAAGCTTTCTTCCTGTCTACTTGCACAATCCTTCCTTTTCTTTTAATTACTGGTTAATTTTTCTAGCCTTCAGTTCTTGTCTACTTCAGATATTTCTTCCTATTTTCGTTTATTAATTGTATTCTTCCTTCATTCTATCGCCATAATTTCTTTCATTTTTTCCCCTACACTTCATTCCTATTTATTTCTTTCTTTTCTTAATTATTTTTCTGTACTTACAACGTTTATAATCCTACCATTTATTTCGTCATAATCTCTGTGTAACTCTTCTTTGGCCTCTTTTACTGTTCGAGGTTCATCAATAACTTGTATCCGTATCTGTTATCCCTCAGTGGTTAGAAGCCACTTTATTCACATCAATTAGAAAATTTCAACTTCCAATAATATGGAGGTGGGGTATTGAAAGGATTTTAGTTTCAGATTAATTTCACATTATTGACTGCGAAATTAATTAAAATTTGGAAAGTCGATGTCAACACAATTTTTTTTTATCTGCAACTCTGCATCTAATGAAATCCCAGCTTTCAATAATTAAATATCGCTTCTATAATTAAAATAAAATAAATCCTTGGCGCAACATTCCGTCATAGGCTACAGGGTTAAGGCCGCCAGCCGACTGCTGTCCTCAAGGTCACATGTCTGAGCAGGTGAACGATCATCCAACCAACGTGTGATCAACACCACGATGACAATCCTATTCATTACAGCTGGCTTTGGACACCATATTTTGTTGAGTACTTTAGTTTCCCAAATTTATCACGATGCTGGATGGGTACAGGCTCCTCATACTGACCAAAACTCCGTGAGAAATTTTCTTCCCTCATGAGGACTCGAACCAGCGCTCATTGTGTATCGCTAATCTAACGCATGATGCTCTAGATCAGCGGTCATCAGCCCACTGCACCCTCTGGCTAGCGTCTCTTACCCGCGGAGAAGAGACTGCACTATGGTGCATTCGTGGCTGGTGGCGGGTATGCCCTCTACATCTTCCTGCTCCACGACGGGGCGTATTACGTTGCTCCGCTTACCCTTTATCCATTTCAGTGAGTGCTGACAACCACTGCTCTAGATCACGCGATTACGACGCGGGGCACTTCTATAATATTGCAAACTTGAAATAAATAAGAGTCTAAGTGCCATTTTAGTTAAAATTGTGTTTTAACTGAAATAATTTATAAAGAATCAAAATCCAGTTTCGTTCCTATATTTTTATTAGGTATTCATAGATGGTGGGTTGTGTATGTTGTTAAAGATTCAATGTTTACAGAGTGTTAAAAAAGAGTATAATATTTTGAGGGGTGGTACTACGCATTGCAAAAAAAAATCCAATAAACGTAAGTCCTAAAATTGATGGTTTTCATGGAAAAACGTACTTTAAAATTCGTGTGCTGGTGACAGGGTAACAGAGCCACACATTCTGCCCCGTAGATTAACTGGTTCTTAGTATGTGCGTCTCTCAGTAAACCAATTGCTCGTCTTGCTGGAGGAAGTGCCATACCATCAACGACTACAAAAAATGTGGTTTATGCATAACGAAGCATCCGCCCACGACATCTAACACGGGTATTTAAATCTTTGATGAATTGGCAGGAAGGTACTGTACCATGGCCTGCTCGTTCCCCAGACCTTAAACCTTGCACTTTTGGCTACGGGAACACTTAAGGCCTTAATGTATGCAACACCCATTGAAGACGTCCAGAGTTACAAGAGCGTGTCTTCAACGCCTGTCAGCACCTCAGAGACCAACCAGGGATGTTTTAAAGGTTGCATGGTTCCCTAAGACGTCGAGCAGAAGAATTTGTCATGATCAGGGAAAGGATTTATATGTAAATACATATTTACTTATAAAGCTAATATAATTTATATTTTGCATTATCTTTATGTTTCACAATGTGTAGGGTTGAAAAATCCTACTTTTATTTTCCATATTTTTCCATATTTTAGAGTTTAGTACATATTTTCGTTAATTTCCATATATTTTCCATATTTCATATAAAACAGTCCATATTATATTAGGTTTAACAATAAAACAAAACAAAATTCCATTAACTTTTAAAAATACATTTCAACAATAGAGATTTAAACACATGTTCAGTAATCCCTTTAACATCAGAGTTATTTGAAAATTAGCAGTCCTATCAACAATGGGAAAGTAAGTTACAAAACTGTATTAATTTAATTTAAAATTTTTAACAGACTTCAGTTGTGCAGCTCAACAGTTAAATGCCAGTCAGAGTACACATAGGTTCAGTTTTGTAAATCATACTATAAAGACGGTAAATATGCCAAAAGTACGTCATTCAGTCAATTTAAAATCAAAACTAACAAGTTACATTTCAGAATTTAAAGAAGATGGTTTATCAACTGACAATAAAATATTATTTTGTAATTTGTGTCAGTGTGCAGTATCATCTACACAAAAGTTCCTGGTGCAACAACACATTACAACTAGTAAACATCAGGCCAACAAACAACTAAATTCCAAGCAGAGACAATTGTTTTTAACACAACCAACAACATCGAATGTAAGATCTGAGTTTAACATCGACCTGTGCCGTTCTCTCATCTCTGCTGATATTCCTCTCTACAAACTAAAGAATAAGGTCTTCAGGGAATTCCTTGAAAAATATACTCAACATACAATCCCGGATGAGTCAACACTTAGGAAGACGTATGCTCCATCCATCTACGATGAGACAATACAGAAGATAAGAGATGAAATTAAAGATAGTTCAATTTGGGTTTCCATTGATGAGACTCCCGACAAAGAAGGTAGACTTGTTGGTAATGTAGTTATCGGTTTGTTAAGTGAACAATATTCTGAACGAATTCTTTTACATTGTGATGTTCTAGAAAAGTGCAATAACAAAACTATAGTTAAACTGTTCAACGAAGCTATGGGTATCCTGTGGCCAAAGGGTATTATGTACGATAATGTGTTATTCTTTATTAGCGATGCTGCCCCTTATATGGTCAAAGCTGGACAAGCATTATCTGTTGTATATCCTAAATTGACTCATTTTACTTGTGTGGCGCATGCATTTCATCGTGTGGCAGAAGTGGTCAGAGACAATTTCCCTAAAGTAGATTTGTTGATTTCATCAGTGAAAAAAGTATTTCTCAAAGCTCCCAGTAGAGTTAACGTGTTGAAAGAAATGTACCCTGAAATTCCATTGCCACCAAAGCCAATTTTAACTAGATGGGGTACATGGCTAGAAGCAGTTGAATATTATGCCGAACATATAGACTCTATTAACAATGTTCTCCTTGCATTGGACTCTGAAGATGCAGTCTCAATTGATACTGCGAAAACAGTTACCTGTGACATAAGTGTGAAGAATGACTTAGCTCACATTCAGCATACATTTTCATGCATCATAAAAACGCTCAAAAGTCTCCAAAATAGGCACCTTTCACTATCTGAAAGTTTTGAAATTATAAATAGTACTGTGGAACAACTGAATCGTGGTAGAGGTAAAGTTGCAGATGCAGTAAGAGCTAAGGTGGACACTGTACTTTCAAAAAACCCTGGATATGAAGAACTACAAAAGGTTGTTGCTGTGATGAGTGGTGAATCAACAGTGAAGATTAACTTGGACTTATCCCCAGCAGACATTGTGAAATTGAATTATGTACCAGTTACTTCTTGTGACGTCGAACGCTCTTTTAGTCAGTATAAATCTATCCTCAGAGACAATAGAAGAAGATTCACTTTTCAGCACTTGAAAGAAATGTTTGTAACCTATTGTTATGGTAACAGACAATAAAAATTGTGTTTTGTTGAAACTACATTGGAAGATAAGGTACGTCCATTATATTTTTTGTTTAGTTTGATTAAAATGTACCAATATTTAACGTACATAGTCATTTTTTTATAATTTTAAGTCCATATTTAATTCCATATTTTGGTAAAAATCCATATTTAATTCCATATTTTGGTAAAAATAACTACATATATATTTACATATTTCATATATTTTTAGTCCATATAAATCCGTTCCCTGGTCATGATGAATGGAAGTCACAACGAACACCTGTTATAAGCAAGTTAAATTCTGATATCTCGGAAGATATTAAATTCAGGACAAATGATTATTAGACATTTTGTACTTGTTTTCACGAGTTCTGTAATCCTTTAAAACACAATATTATACCCTTTTTTTAAACTCTTTTCCTCGAATGTTTGAAAATGGCACTTGGATCCTTATTTACTTCAAGTCTTCAATTATATAACTTAAATTAACTTTTAATTCCATTATATTACCAATAAACATGTGAACCCCTACTTAAGTACGTAACAGAAATCATAATAATATTATTGCTCCTTTTTCTTTTATTTTAACCAGATATTAAAATCCCCGCCTAAGAGTCGCGCTACGGAATGCGCGCTGGTTCGAGTCCTCATGAGAGAAGACATTTTCTCATAAAATTTCGACCAGTGTATGGGACCGGTGCCCACCCAGCATCGTGATGCACTTGGGGAGCTACGATAGGTAGCGAAATTAGGTTACGAAAGCCAGCTGTAACGGCTGGGAGGATCATCGTACTAACCACACGATATCTCCATTATGGTTGGATGATCGTCCACCTCTGCTTCGGCATGTGGGCGTGAGGCCAGCAGCCGGCTGGTCGGTCATGCTCCTTCATGGACTGTCGTGCCTCGGATTATTAAAATCCCCGAAAACTGTTGCAAATTTAATCTGCAACTTTTATTTATGTTCTTAAAATTCCTCTTCCTCACTTTGCTTCATGTTAATCATAATTTTTATTTGTTCTTATTTTATATTTTTGCTTTACCTTGTTTTTTTATCAGTTTTTATTTATATCTTCCCTTCTTGTTCTATTTTCCTTATTTATTTCTCTCCTTTTTATAATCATGCGTTTTCACCTTCTTTTACCTCTTTTCATTACACTATACAGTCGGTCTCGGTAATGTAGTCGGTATAGAGCTGGTCTTCTGTGCTCTAGGTTGCGGTTCGATCCCGGCCCAGGTCAATGGCATTTAAGTGTGTTTAAATGCGACAGGCTCATGTTAGTAGATTTACTGGCATGTAAAAGAACTCCTGCGGGACATAATTGCGGCACAGCGGCGACGCTGATGCAACCTCTGCAGTTGCGAGCGTCGTTAAATAGAACAAAATTTAAATTAATTACACTATTATGTATAAAAAAAGTGTTGTGAATTCTTTTAATCTTCCTACTCATTTCTATTTTTATTTATTTCGCTCTATTCTTTCTTTCTTTGCATGTGTTTCTCTTTCTTTTGTGTTTTTCTTCTCGAATTTATTAAATTTATGTTTACATGTTTCATTTTTCTTTTTCTTTCTATTCTTTCTTCCTGCTCCTTTATTTTTTTTTAATTACGCCTGTAAAACCTGCCACATTACTCTTTCTCTACTTCGCAATTAACGCTCAGCCGTCTGTAGTTCTATGCTGATTGTTTGACTTTGGTTACATGAAAAGTGAATTCATGTTCAAAGTTGTTTCAATCATTGCACAAAATCGAAAAGGATTAATTCTATTCATCTGCAGACTCAAGCTTCCTGAATGACTCATATTGTGTCTCTTTCATGTGTCTTGTATGCAGGTAATTTTTTCTCTTGCACTAAATAGAAAGCTCTCTCTCCATATTTTAATCCCCATCGTGCCAGTTCCTTTAATTACAGCAATAACCGCTCTCCTAATTACATTACAGCTTTCAGCAGGCGCGGACTGAAATCTCAGCACTTTTCATTCGGATATTTCTTCCTTTGTACTGCTCTTCCATGAGCGCTTCTTGTGTAAAAGGTGAAACTCAGAAAGGCTTCAAGAGGTCGCTTTTGCATTAAACACTCTCTTTGCTTAAATAAATGGTGCAATGTATTTTGCACGTAATTTCGCATTGTTACATTTTATGTGGTAATTAATGAAACTGTTACTTTAGAAAGGGCGGGCTGTTAGCGGAATGGCTATGACGTCGACTTCACACTCGGAGATTTGGAATTAAATCACGGCGTATAAAACTGCAATTGGACTGCATTTTGTATTTGTCTGTCCGTTGTCTTATGTTTATCATATATTGCCTTATGCGTTGACAGTCAACAATGCTAACCATATGACTAAAAAGCTCGCTACTACGTGTTTATGACTAGTGTTGGCTGATACATTCACTAGCGTAAAGGCGGATCGATCTATACAGTACGTAGCTCAATTTCCGCCCTGGTAGCTCATTTGACTTACGATGACTGCGAATCCGGGCTCAAATCGCGGCGATGGGGAGTCGTTGTCATGCTGGACAAAGCCAAGTTTTCTGAGGGTTTTTTCAGGATTCTCCCGTTTCCCTCCAACATTTTACCGCCAGTCTTCATTTTATTATTCACCATTAGAATTTCAATAGTTCATTCATTCATTCATTCATTCATTCAGGTTCTGCCCAAGGGCAGGTCTTTCACTGCAAACCCAACATTATCCAGTCTTTCCTACTTTCTGCCTTCCCCTTTGTCTCCTCATATGATCCATATATCTTAATGTCGTCTATCACCTGCTATCTTCTGCCCCGAACTCTTGTCCCGTTCACCATTTCTTGTGCATTCTTCAGTAGGCAGTTTTTTCTCAGCTAATGACCAAACTAATTCCTTTTCCTTTTCCTGGTCACTTTCGGCATTATTCTTTCTTCACTCACTCTTTACAACATAAGTCCATTTCTTATTCTGTATGTCCGTTTCACACGATCCATACTTCTCCGAATCCACATTTCAAATGCTTCTATTCGCTTCTCTTCACTTCGTCGTAATGTACATGTTTCTGCCCCTTACAATGCCACACTCCATACAAAGCACTTCACTAGTCTCTTCCTTAGCCCCTTTTCCAGAGGTCCGCAGAAATTTTAATATGAAATATGACCTGCCCACTGATTAATTTTGAAGGGCCGCGGGTCTCCTCGTCTTATAAATAAATTTAAGCTTTTTAACTTAAAAATTAAATTCAACAAAAATAATAAGAAACAGTATATTCCTCGTCCAACCATTCATACGAAATATGAATATAAGACCTCTAATAAAGTTATTCATTCTTGATAGTAGATGCTTACGTCCGGAATATTTTACCATAGGAAGACTCACATGCCATGTCTGTAGTTTTTCTAGGAAAAGATAAATGCGGCAGCTTCCCGTTGCTTTCCGCACACCACTCTCTCTTTCGCATCTTAAAAGATCCCAAGGGGCCGCAGCATGCAGTTGAGAAGAATGAATTTGACTAATTATGCCCTCCGGACTTTACCGAAATTCACCGCAAGAGTTAAATATTAGTTCTATCAGGGATTTTGACCCGATCAGAGACCGGTAAATCCCAATTAGCCTTTGCCCTCCCCCCCCCCTTTCAATAGTATCTACCCAAAATTGTGCAGCTAAATGTAGTATTGAGACTGACGAACGGATGGCAGCAGTGTGAGGAAGCATACATAGAGCTCACTGAAAGCTTAGTATGGTTTTTAAGGAGGAAAAAAGGACACTCTAGCGGGATTTCACCGGACCTTGATCCCACATGGCTGAATCGACAGATGGATTGTTGTTAAATCACATATGACATAATGTATTCTGTAGACGTTAGTTCAAACCGGCATCATAATCAATTTTCCACGAACAACTATTTTCATATAAAAGAGTTATGACACAATAAACTTCGGGCCCTTCCACCGTATAAGGGGGGGGGGGGAGTACTTCAATGCTTTAACCAGATGATAATTGTGGTGACATCAATTTTCCTCTCGTATGGTACAAAATATTTAATTTTCGTACTACTGAATAAAAAAAACTTATCTGAAAGTTTAAGAGACAAAGTGGTTTAAATTGTTATTTAATGACGCTGTATCAACTATTAAGTTATCAGGTTATGTAGAGTCGATGGTATGGTAACAGCGAGACAGTATTTGCAAGTCGAGGCCGAGAATTTTCCCTGAGCTTACCCGACATTCGAGTTGCAGTTGGGGAAAACCTCGGAAAAAACAACCGTCCACACATGTGGAGTACCGGTTAGCGCGTCCGGCCGCAAAACCAGGTGGCCCGGGTTCGATTCCGGATTACCTGGTTAAGGGGTTTTTCCGGGGTTTTTCCTCAAAAAAATATGAGCAAATGCTGAGTAACTTTCGGTGTTGGATCCCGGACTCATTTCACTGGCATTATCATCTTCATCTCATTCAGACGCTAAATAACCTAAGCTGTTGATAAAGCATCGTAAAATAACCCACTGAAATAAAAAAACAGGCAATAAGTCCAAACGGGAATCGAACCCACGCCCGAGAGCAACAACGGACCAACAGGAAAGTGTAGGCAAACGCGCTATCGCCTGAGCCACGCTAGTGGCTACACTGTAAAGTCAACTCTGGTTATAGTGAACATTCGGCTATGGTGAACAGAAATCGATGGTCCCGACCCGCATACAATATAAAGTACATTAATATTTCCGTTTATAGTGAACCTTCACTTCGGTTATAGTGAACCTAAAACTAGAACTTCCCCAAGAAAATGTAATTTTAAAATGGCCAAAATAGTAATTTAGGAAACCCTTCCTCCTATAAACTTCCAAGAATATGTTCAGAACAAAATCTCAAACCTTCTACTCGTTATGTGCACTGAAAGATGAAGAATTTGTTGAGTTTCCTGGACAGCTTGAAACACGTTAAAGAGAATAGTGTATGCAGTGAGGAATAAAGGAAGGATTAGTTCTGACTCCTATAAAAGAGGTTATTCGAAGAATAGAAAGAGGAAGTGTTTTCTTTTGTGAAAGGGAGTAGAGTGATGACCAAAGGGTAAATACAAGAAGGATTACAATACAGTATAGTGGTCCTCAACCCTTCCTCCCGCATCTTTGTAAAAGTGAATCCGGGGAAATTCCAAGGCCGAGTACACAGTAGCCATACCTCTAGTGGGAAGAGGTGCGAAATCGGTCAGTGCCTACTACCTACATGGTCAGATTAGATTCAAGTTTCGAACTATGAACACCAGGATATCGAAGCATAAAGTGTTTAAGTTGGAAGATAAAACGGACATTATTACTGATATTGAACGTGATCTGTCCCAAGTGGACATTACTAATGTATCTATAGCAACGTCAGTAGTATAAAAAAAACACACACTTCGGTTTTAGTGAACCTCGGATATAGTGAATGAAATATGCTGGTCCGCAGAGGTTCACTATAACTGAAGTTGACTGTATATTGTTCGCAAACCTTTTAAAATAGAAAGTCAGGGGAAAAATCATAATAGTTGAAAACTTGAGTAAATTGATGATTAGTGTAATTTATCCTAAAACGCTGGAATTGAAATACTGTTATTTGTATACTGTAGTGATTCTAGCATACTCCTCTAAGAATTAAATCTTGTGTGACGGCAGACTAGAGGCTCGTACTATGAGCACAGGTGCTTGACCTCGATTCCTGAGTAACGTAACATGCCTCAAGACAACGGGCCAGGTCTTGGCTACAGAAGACAGCCTGCCTAGATTCCTGAGATATACGCCTCGAGCCAGACTCCTCGCAAGCATCAATTCACTTGTAATTATTATACACAGCGAACATGGGCTAAATTTGCATCTATCGTATGTGAAAACACGTTATCCTCCCCCTTTCCGGATTTTCGATTATACTGAAAACGCCCTTTGCTAAACTGTACCTCAACTTTAGCTTATGTAACTTCTTGCCTGGACTCACACAATACTAGGGCTCACTTTTTAAATATTTACTTCACGCACGATTACTCAAAGGCCTAGCCTAGAGCGTTACATAAAGGCACAGACCCACGTTCAATTCCTTGCATAAGTCCAAGTGGAATTTTTGGTTGATAAAGAAGATTAAGTGTTTTCGAAGGACTGCAATTGAGGCGGTAGCCGGAAAAAGGGCCCCAAAAGTCATGTTTCGAGAAAACAATGATTGAAAGATTTATTTTTATGTAACTGCGATTTGAATGTACTTTTACCAAAATAACAATTTGCATACTGTTACAATAATATTTGTCTACAAGTATTGGTTAAATAATACATTACGACTTCAATAGTGTTATATATATATATATATATATATATATAATACTCCAATAAAATATATATATATATATATATATATTTTATTGGAGTATTTTATAGACCCTTTTTCCAGAGAACAAATTTATTTTATCAAAATACACTCAATATGATTATTAGACAGTGGATGCGGGATGACTTATCGTTGAATGTAGGTGCACATTTACTATATTTACATTTTTTTCACTCAGACCATTGGCTCAACAGGTTTTAAACGTAAACAGACGACGTCAACATGCTACGTACAGTCAGAAGGAAAAGAAAAATAACGTACTGTAGTACATACCTTGCAAGGTTCAGTCCTCGTCATCATTGATGCAATTACCAGCAACGACTATATATTCTCGTAAGTTGTCGAAGCTGAATCGTCTTCGCCTATCGCTTAAACAGTTTTTGTATCGAGAGAATTTCTGAAGAAAACCTCTAAAATGGGGATCACTCAATTTATTTAGAGGAATATTTGTACTGAGCATCATGTTGTGCGTGTCGTTAGACTCGCACAACTAAATGATGATGATGATGATGATGATGATGATGTAGATGGTTCCTCAGATTTCATTTCAACGCATTTCCTGTGCGATGTACTAGTACTGTAGCAATGTTTCTCTATACCCTGAGTTGTTCTGGTTTTTATTTCAATTTTACATTCATTACACACGATACTGTCTTCGTTAATACATAAAATGTCACTCTCATACTTCTTAATTGCATTTCGTATCTCTGAGCGAATTTAATGTTTTGCCATTATGAATGGATCAGCACAATATATTCAACGCGTAATGAATACTTGAGCAGGATAACACAACTGCACACATTGAGTTGCAATGTTACTATGAACAGATCGGGGTTCATTCGTTTTGTACGCTGCTGTACTCGCCAGGTACACAAAAAACGGACGGCGCGGCACGTGCCATATATTCTGATACGAAACAACTTCACTTTTCCTTAAGTCGTCCCGCATCCACTGTCTAATGATTATATTTTAGCAGAAATTAAGCATCAGCATTGAACAATGCACATTATAGAGGTTTAGAAGTTCATAATCATTGTAGTAAAATTATATTTATTACATATATCTCATAGTTACGTCATTTATTGTACTGAATACGTAAAAATCAAGAATTCTGTTAGATACCACAATACAGATTACAGGTTATTTAGTATTAATCTAGAATTGATTCACGCTCACTTCAAAGTTTATCTTCAGAGTGCAGTTTATATTTCAGTGCACTTCCTGGATGGACTGATACTCACTTTGAGGATCATCTTCACTGATGTTTGCTGAATTCCACAACTACGCAAGAGTGCATGGGTTCATTCAATTAGCTACCCTGTCTTCTGTTTACAAGATATTGGAATGAAACTTCGTAAGCAAGTAGATTTTAAAACGGCGAATCGAATTAAACATTCTCCCGAGAAAGGGCCTATAGATTTATGGGCCCATTTTCCGGCTACAGTCTCAATTTCTTGTAAGTCCATCAAATGTAGAAAATATCTTTCCCCTTGAAAAGTGGAACAAGCGCTCACTCTGTACCGCTAGTCCAAGGCATGACGTCTTACACCATGCAGCTACGGCAATGACAAAAACAAATAGGGTGACAAAACAAAACGAAGGAACGAAATAACCAAGAAGGATACAATAGCAAAAGGGGGGGGGGGACTTTCCCAAATTTTTAATTGTTCACACTAGTATATACAGTCACGAAGCTTGAGTTGTTGAGGGTGCTAGGAACAATAGACTGTGCCGGTACTATTTCGCATTGACTATAATGAGGCGATATTAGCGATCCTAGTGGTCAGCAACTATCTATGGATGCATATTTACTACATATTGAGCTTCGCGACAGTATATGCTGGACTGTGCTAGTATGTTTGACTCACGGCTCCGATCTCATAGTTACTGCAGTTACGCGTAGTCACGTGCTGTAGTATAATTTAATAATTCTTGATAATCAGAATTTTACGGGTTCAACAAAATTTTACCGCTATATGTAGCTGATAACTGCGGTGGTATAATGGATTAAAACGCTTTCCGAGGAAAGCGGCAGTCACGAGGTCGGTGAGTGAGTCAGTGGGGCAGGTCGGGGGTTTAGACAAAGACTCACGTCCAGTTAGACTGAGTTCGTGGCCAGGTCTCGCTCCACTGCGTCAAGATCGTGAGGTAGTTGTGAGGGCGTGGGCCCGATCTGAATCGCCGGTTCCGAACAGGACCCAGGCAAATACACTTTCCTTCTCGAGGAGGAGGGGGGACCATATAATATCTAGTTCGTATTACAACTTCTTTGGTTTTTATCTTCATCTATTCCTCATTTTATTAGGTCGTGTCGCCCTGGGTGGCTTAAATGCGACAGGCTCATGTCAGCAGATTTACTGGCATGTATAAGAACTCCTACGGGACAAAATTGCGGCACGCGGCGATGCAGTTGCGAGCGTCGTTAAATAGAACATAATTTGATTCTATTAGATCGTCTCACAAGTGACAACCTTTTTTTTTTTTTTAGTTGAATAATGCAATTTACAGGACGCTAGGGTAATTACTGCATATTGTAAGAATGTGACAGTCGTCAATTGTTAATAGAGTCCTTCTAAAGCACTACTAGAAACATGATTATAGCTGTTGTTGCGACTAGAAAAATGTGTGAAGTCGAGGGTGAAATTGTCGTTAGTGAGAGCATAGCACAACGATCGTTCCAGCGTTTCAATAATGGAGGAGAGACATTAAAACTTCACATTACAACGTTCTCGAAGACCTAAGGTATGTAATATTGAGAATACACGCAACGTTTTGGAAGAATTTGGTTCAATTGGTTTATTTTACGACGTTTTATCAAACCCAGGCAAAACCTTAGCCAGATAACTTGTCCCAACCAGGATTTGAACCCGGGTCCGCTCGTTCCTCGGTCAGACATGCTAACAGTTACTTCACAACGGCCAAGTACAACAGTACACCGAGTAGGAAATCGCAGTAACATATGGTCTAGCCTACGTGAGTCAGCGAGAAGTAGTAGTCAAGAAGCGGAATCAAGAAGGCTTTACAGGAGATCAAGAGAAGGTGCGGTTAGCGTTCAGAGAAGACGTCAGGATGCGAAAAGTATGGTGGGTCAAGAGATAGTGATTTCATTATGACAAGGCAGTATTTTATCGTTGACGGCTACATTTTAGGGCCAAAAAAGTTACAGTCTTAGAAGTTGGTGCAAGAGCGGTAAGAAATAAATAAAAGGTCTGAATGGAATTACAACAGGAAGTTTGGTGATTCGATGTCGTAAATCGTGTTTTAGTGTATGCATCAATAAAACTACGTAACGGTGCTAACAGAAACCTTTTTATATGAAGCTTACTTTCCTGAAGATATCATATGAAATGTAAACTCTAATTATTTTATTATAATCTCGTCTTTAAGTCTACACATTATACTGGGATCAATTTTTTTTCTGCATTGTTGTGCAGTATGTTATTCATATATCTCCAAGTGGCGGCATGAACACTTGCAGACTTCTAACACGTGAGTACAGGCTGTTACAAAAGAAACATTACAATGCGCAGTGCTTCCATTCCTCAAATGAGGTATAGACAGTTTTATACATTCAGAAATTTAAAATAAATATTATAGTCCAGGCACATGATCTGAAGATATTAATTCATCAATTTAAGGACAGAAACTTAATCAAAACAAAAGCAAAATAGATCTTTTGAAATCAACATTTTCTAACGTTAATAGAAACAAAAGTTTGGGGGGGGGGGGGTAGTCCCTCCCCATGTCTCCCATAACTCGGCCTATGATCACAACGCACTCCAACTAAAATTTTGCTCCAAAACCGACAATACTTATGAGACAGTATATATAGGCCTAATTACGTGTAGGCTACATATATCTGTTTTTCTCTCTGTGTACGTACCTGTCAATCCATGAACTTACTCGAGTACATATAACCTATCTGGCTACTAATTTGACTGCAAGCCTAAGTTAGGATAATCGAGCAAATGGCAACAAAATGACACAATTTAAACAGATCTGTAATTAAATTGGGAGGGTATCTGAATTGAGCTGCCAATATCACAGAAGAGTGGGGTTGTGTTACGCACATACATAATTACAGTGACGTGAACGAAATGCCCTCGCGCTGGAGGACTGACCTGGTCGGGACACGTCCTGTCTGCATATTGGACAGGTCAATTTATCCAGCTTTCAATACAAGTCCAGTCAATGGCTCCAGATTGTCGTGTCATATTTCATTGTGAAATCACACTAGAATCCGAAGAGCCATCGTGACAACGCCAATTATACATGCGTCCAACAAATGTACTTTTCGAAGTGCATGGGGGTTGGGGTGAAATGCTGAAGGGAGAAAAGGCTGGGGGAAAAGAACAGAAAATATACGTATGAAAATTCCTACCTTATTGTTTATTATGGATGCTGTAATTTTATAGAAAACGTGATAATGAAGCTGTTCACTTCCATCTAAGTGACCCAACTATAGCTCAACATGCTTATCCGAGTTGGGATCCTTAGGAATACGGTATGAATTTTATAATGTATGAAGATATAACTGTTCACGTGCGTATTGGAGGACATATTTCGCAAAGTAAACTGGAGCAAAAACCATGGAATTAATTTAAACGGAAGCCGGCTAACAAATCTGCGATTTGCTGACGACGTGGTCCTGTTTGCGAAATCACCACAAGGAATATAGTTAATGTTACAACAATTGTGCTTACACAGCAAAGCAGCAGGCGTGAAAATGAGCATGCTAAAAACGCAGGTAATGTCAAACGGACCAACAATCCCATATCAGTCGATGGACAACTATTTCAATATGTGGATGAATACACTTATCTGGGACAACTAATCTCTTTCAAGGACAGAACAGAAAAGGAAATAAATAGAAGGATCTCCCTGTCCTGGAAGGCATTTTGGGCCCTTAAATTCATTCTGCTTGACAAAACCTTAAGCAGAAAAACTAAAATACAGCCACAGGAGACCTGTGTTTATCCTGTACTACTTTATGGGTGCCAAACATGGTCGCTAACAGGGAAACACAGGACCAAACTACGAACGTGTCAAAGGAAAATGATGCGCAAAATTATGGGCGTATCACTGAAGGAGAAAATCCCAAATGCGACACTGTACCAACTAGCAGATACACAGGACATCACACATGCAGCCATTACATCCAAATGGAAATGGGGTGGACACGTGGCCAGGCTACCAGGCGACAGAATGATATAACGAGCTACCATTGGGACCCCCGTATAGGAAGGAGACTTCAAGGCAGACCTCGGCGCAGATAATCAAGCTTCTTCAAAGAACAGGCAGGTCAACAGTGGTCTAGAGAGGCAAGAGACAGAAGAAAGTGGAAACTACTCGAGGGACATTTGTGCATAGACAGGAGGTTGTGAAAGGCAGTGAGAGAATTATTGTTAAAGAAATTCAAGTTCCTAGACTTAAATATCACGTCTAATGTGAACTAGCTCATTACATTAAGCAAATAGAGCTTTCCCTTATTTAAAGAGGCCTTTGCCCTTCATGGGACACATTAGGCTATCTTTATCTTTATCTTTATCTTATGAAGATATAATTCTGAGTGTTTTAGCAAAGAAATAACATTTTGCTATAGTTCTTATGCCTTCACTGCTTCTTTATAGTTCATTCGGTATCTCGTGAAAGCAACCTGCGCGTTAGGGGAAGAAGAATGTGGATTGAGAAGCTTCCCTCCCTCGCTACATTCCTACTCATAGGAAGCGAGCTCACACCACAAGGTTCTTACTATATTCTACGGCGCACGTAACCAATTGGTTTCACGAGATAACGAATGACCTATACCTACAGATCGTTATTCTACGCCCTAGCTCTCTAATGATTTTCGTTAACCGAATGGGCAATGGTTTCGATGAAGCAAACTTGGATTCAAATTCCACTGACTTAAAATAGAATTTATTTTTCCTAGATAAAGATGGTGTTTGGGGCAGGATTTCAAGGGATACTCCTATTTTCCTGGCCAATACTCCAACAATCCCCCATTGGGTCGTCATTCATCATTTGATTAAATCTCAGTACATACTATGACTGTATCGTATGAAAAACTTAAAGGGTAACCTCGATTTCCACGTTACCGTCGGATAACGTTATAACGAAGCTTGAGTTTACGAGGGTACTAGGAACAATAGACTGTGCTGGTACTGTTTCACATTGTATGTGATGAGGCGATGGTAGCGATCCTAGTGGTTAGCAACTATCTATGAATGTATATTTCCTAAGTATTGAGCTTCGTGACTATATACTAGACTGTGGTTATATTATGTTTTAAAAATTAATAAGTATTACAGTATATTCACGCATGTATTCGGCATATTTGCTTCACGCTGATATGGTGTAGTACCTGTAGACGTCACAGTAGAGGACATAACAGACTTCAACATAACAAAGCTTTATTAACAATTTGTGCAAAAACTCATAGATCATAAAAGTTAGTTAAAATCTGAACACAGATTTGAAAATCACTTGTTTACTTGTGTCATTGACTGCATTATGCATGGAATAAACTCTTGTACCTTGGGTGTGGTAAGCGATTTAAAATAGGGAGTGAGCGAAAATATTTGCATGTTTTCAGTAATTATGTAACAATGTGTAAAATATTAATTATGGGATAAAATACATTGCATAAGTAGAGATACCTTTAACCGAGGTCCTAACTGGTTCATCTATTATGAGGCACTACGACTCACTTGACAATGTGTGTCACAGAAAGAACAATTGTTTCACACAACTCAAGTCCGAATAGTAAACTTTGTTACTATACTTCGTCCCATAATGTCTGACAGAAAATGTAAACATTGCCGGCAAAGGAGGTAGGTCTCATTTTACGCTTGACTTGAAATTGGGTGGTCTGAAGCGTTCTACCTCAACTCAACTTCAAGACACAGTCATCGGTCTGTCTCCGTGAAGTGCAGGCGTGTTCACTGTCATCGTTTAACATCCACAACTCATTCATGTTTTTTTTAAAATAGTTAGTCACCGGTCGGTGCGGTACTTCGGTGCTATTTATTCAGTACATAAGAGAATACAATTTTACATTAGAGAATTTAGCTGGCTACATGGGATCATTGAATTGAACCCGAGGCCAAGAAAGAGAACGAAGAAGAAGAAGAACTTCAAGACAAGAGTGGAATGAGACCTCTGCCTTTGGTTGAATAGCAATAATTAATACTTCTCCCCTCCTCTGCCGCCAATGTACTTCTCCTGTCAGACATTATGGAACGAAGTATAGTAAGCGATGTATGCAATAGGAGGGGAAAGGAAATGACCACCCCATTCCTTATCGTCTGGCTTAATTGACTAAGTTATACCTTATTGGTGTCACTTATGAGGTCCCAACCAGTCTTCGAACTCTTGACTAAACATAGATAGGTAAATAGCTCTTTATTAACTATTTAATTTACATAAAGGTTTGTGATTTTTAAAGGTAGACAGCTTTTTATTTACTCTTTAATTTACATACAAGTTCGTGTTTTCTATCTTTTAGAGCTACCACAGTCTAATATATAGTCATGAAGCTCAATATGTAGGGAATATGCATCCTAGATAGTTGCTAACCACTAGGATCGCTACTATCGCCGCATCACAGACAATGCGAAATAGTACCGGCAGTCTATTGTTCCTCGTATCCTCAACAACTCAAGCTTCGTGACTGTAGGCCTATATACTAGACTGTGGAGGTACTGAGTCACTCTCACGATGTTACGCGCCAGTTTGACTTACATTTTGTATCTAGCGCAGACTCGCAGACAAACATTATTATGTTATAAAATAACTATTTGTCTACTATAACAGAAAATAACCAACGGAGTAAGCGAATCTTCTATTTTTCCAGAGCTTCAGCAGCATAACTCTTGTAGGCTACATGCAGTTTCGTAACGTCAAGAAATTAATTATCACTACACGGTTGCAAAACCATTAGCTATTTAAAATGTTTTCAAAGCAAAAATTCTTACATTAAATGTGAATACACGCTGAATAAATCAAGGCCAACAGCTTGAATATGAGGAGCGAGAGGAGATCGTATATACCATGTGTCGGAACACACGTTACTGCACTAACTGACAAGGTCAAACATTTCTGCATATGGTGGAAATTTAATGAAGTGATGATGGAGGGAATTAAGGAAAGTTCAGGAAGGCAAACTGAGGTGCTAGAAAACTATCACACACCATATGTTTCCACAAAAAATTTCACGTACACTTACTGGAATTTGAGTCTGATTCTCACATTAAAAAACTGATGTAATACTCATTCTGGTAATGTCCCGCGTTCCATAACTTTCCATCGTCGTCATCGTCAATTCCGGATAAATCAGTTTCCGAACGTTGAATAAGGATGAAAGATGTCCAAACGCTAAAAAAAGTGGCATTACAAGCTTTCCGAAGTCAAAGGACAACATTCGTCTCAAAGCAATACTTCTTCGTCATCTACATCATGTAGATCGGAGCTCTATACTATCATACTTTTCAGAAGATACTAGTTATTTTTTACAATATAATCCCAGCAGAGTTAATCAGATTGACGTCTGAATGTCTTCATTTACACACATTTTATCGTTATCACACATACTACTCTTTTGCCACCTTTTCTGCAGACTTAAATCCAATGCAGTGTAGGGAAGGATGTCTTTAGACATCACTAAACTCTCTCACAAAGCGGTCAAGTTTTTACTAAAAAAAATTACATTTCATGTGCACCATTTCCGGACAGACTCATCCATTCATAGAGTTCTGCCCAAGTGCAGGTATTTCATTGCAAATCCAGCATTCTCCAATCTTTCCTACTTTCTGCCTTCCTCAGTCTCCGCATATGATCCATATATCTTAATGCCTTCTATCATCTGATATCTTCTTTTTTCTCTAACTCTTCTCCCGTTCACCATTCCTTCCAGTGCATCCTTCAGTAGACAGTTTCTTCTCAGCCAGTGACCCAACCAATTTCTTTTCCTCTTCCTGATCAGCATCAGCATCATTCTTTCTTCACTCACTCTTTCCAACACAGCTTCGTTTCTTATTCTGTCTGTCCACTTCACACGTTCCATTCTTCTCCATATCCACATTTCAAATGATTCTATTCGCTTCTCTTCACTTCGTTGTAATGTCCATGCTTCTACTCCATACAATGCCACACTCCATACAAAGCACTTCACTGATCTCTTCCGTAGTTCTTTTTCCAAAGGTCCGCAGAAGATGCTCCTTTATCTATTAGAAGTTTCATTTGCCATTGCTATTATCCTTTTGACTTCCTGACAGCAGCTCATGTTACTGCTTATAGTACACCCCAAGTATTTGAAGCTGTCCACTTGCTCTGCTGCCTAATTTAGACAATACTTATTGTTAGTTGAAAAGAAATCGCTTAGGCCTATACACAAAACAGCGACAGCGAACAAACAAATAAATAGACGGTATGTCAAATTTCATCTGTTGTTTTGTACAGATGTGAATTTCTCAGAAAATCTAGAAACATATTTGTTATAGAATTTCAGCAGGGAGGCCTACTTTGCTGTATATTGTGTACAGCGAAAAAAAATAGTACGTACAGGGTGTAGCAAAAAGGTATGTAAAGGCTTTAGGGAGACATTCCTCACATATAGAGATGAAAATGTGTTATATGAACTTGGGTCCGAAAATACTTTATTTATTTATATATTTTTGTTAAAGTTTTTTTTCTACAACTATAGGCCTACTAACACTGTATGATGCACAAGCTACTTAGTGTGGAATGGCATCATAGCTATCATGTGCATAGTACAGCGCACCCGAACAGTCCGATTACATGTAGACGCTCTTGTTTACCTCTGGTTAGAATGTAATTACTCGTACAAATGTTGGTGAGAGTGGGGTGGGGTGATCAGTATAAATTGTTTCTGTGTGTTTCTCACAGTTCTGGTGTTCAGTGTTCTGTTATGAGGGTCAATGTAGAAGATAGCTGTGAAGGCATTCCACACACATCATAAAAAAAAGCTTGCACATCAAACAATGTAAGAAGAGTTTATAAAAAGAGATCTAACTAAGGAAATAGTTTCCGGACCCATGTTCATATAACATATTTTCATATTCTAGACTACATGTCAGAAATATTTCCCTAAAGTTTTGACATACGTCTTTGTTACACCCTGTATATGCTATATTCTACACTAGAGAAAACAAAAGCGAAGAGACAGATGTCATGTCTTGTCAAAAGCTACTTGAGTGTCAAAGATGGTAAAAGAGTGTATAGGCCTATCTGTCGAAATCTCGAAAATATATTTGCAGTATCTCGACACATCGTATAATGACAGATTAACAAGTGGCTTCCGTTTTTTTTTTATCGAGCAGAGTATCGCGTTAAATAATTAAACGACGTTTATCTGTCAACGCTGACAAGAGCTAATGAAGAGGTTATCGACTGATAATGCTAGCGCCGAGCCAGGCATCCATCAACTGATACGGATCACTCCATCGCACTTTTAAACTGAGCGCGGCTGTAATTTCAAGCTGTACTCCGTCTCATATGTACACGTCAGGGCCGAGGGGTTCTCCTTCCGTAGTGGAAAGCTTGCCTCTGCAAAAATACTGCAAAATCATTCCTACGTAAATGCTACATTCTCAGCGCCGAGTACATAAGACGAATGCCCTGGTTTTCTTCAAAACAAGTCACTACTACTACTACTACTACTACTACTACTACTACTACTACTACTACTACTGCTGCTGCTACTCCTACTACTCCTACTCCTACTACTTAATATTCAATATTACGTCATTGACTTATACAATGAACTCTCAATTATCCGAGAAAATGATGGGGACAAAGGTCGCTGTTTAACAAAATCACGCTTAGACCAAGAACTTATTAAAAAGCTGTTATAACTATAACCTACATTACTACTCTGACGAAGCTTCGTCCATTTCTGAGTGTACTGTCTGTACTTCTCAGCAAAAAGTAGCTTAATTTATTTGAAGTTTTGTTTAAAAAAATCCCCAGAAATATCGCTAAAAATTAATATTAACTATCACTAAATAAAAATAAGAAAACCATACATATGCGGAGAAAAATATAATTTCCTCATCGTCACTTTCTTCTATGAAGTCTGGTTGTATTGTTGATGGCTGTGATGTTGAGGTGGAAGGCGTAGGAACAGCTGATTGTGAATACACTGCACTTGATCCAATCATTGACACTACACTTTCTGGCAAATTGTAAGTGTGGAAATCTTCACGTAAGCCTTTGACAACTTTTTGTGAAATCTAACACATTTTAAATATATATTAAAATATATTAAAACCAAGAAAACTACAAAACTACAGTCTCATTTGCTTCACACGAACTGTCGGCACAAAATTCCAAAACAAAACTGCCAGGGTCAGTTCGGAGTGAAAAATCTTCGTATTGCGGGCAAGAACCAAGATTACATTAGCTGCAGCTCGTGACTCGTCACGTGTCAATCAAAGTTGCCAAGGCTTACGGGGGGGGGGACCACCGGTGTAGCTCAGTCGGCTAAGGCGCTTGCCTGCCGATCCAGAGTTGCTCTCGGGCGCGAGTTCGATTCCCGCTTGGGCGGATTACCTGGTTGGATTTTTTTCCGAGGTTTTCCCCAACTGTAAGGCAAATGTCAGGTAATCTATGGCAAATCCTCGGCCTCATCTCGCCAAACACCATCTCGCTATCACCAATTTCATCGGCGCTAAATAACCTCGTAGTTGATACAGCGTCGTTAAATAACCAAGTAAAGAAACGCTTACGGGTGTTGAAGTAGTAGCATTGAGAGAGAGAGAGAGCTAACCCGTGAGAATCTGAATCAGCATCTTTCACTCCTGATCACTGATCACAAATATATGTGATCCGGGTTTTCACGTATGAATCATTAGACTACTCAGTCATGCATCCATGCCTCTTCTGAAATTAAGAAGCGCATGATTTCAGTTGAATGTTTTAACTTCAAAGAAATAAAAAAGTGGAGGAATGTAAAAATCAGCAGAAAAGTCGCTAATCGTATTTTACAAAATTTGTCACCGACACTGATTCAAAATTCCCTAGATTTAGCGATTTATCGCTAAATATGACAACACTGATTTAGATTTGTAGTGTATTTTTTCTTGCTTTCATTTATCTATTTTGTTATATGTAACTGCCACCAGGTGAAAACCCATTCGTATTTAATATCAATTAATTCATTCATCTTCTCTTGAGTTCACATTATCATACATTTGCCTTTCAAAATATCTACTGCAGACACAAAACGAACTTATTTTATTTTTAAGATGTTACGTACAGCAGAATCGCTAACATTATTTGCTTTACTATTAATGAAGGTATTTCCTTTACAAAGTCTGGAAGTAGAGCTCCATACTTTCACAGCCTCGGCACTACAGAGTGTCCGAGAAGTCCTGCATAATTGGAGACATGTTATGCTTAGTAGATATCTTCTTTTGGTTTTCGTTGCAAGGGAATCATTTTGTGGAGATATTGAGATCATTTTACTCTGTGAACGTCAGAGTTGATCACAGAGAGCGGAGGCTGATGAATTCAACAGACGTCATTCCAAGTACCTACAGCAATGCACGGTAGCTCGATTGTCAAAAAATTCAAGACAACGGGATCGGTTCCAGATTTTCCTCTACAATTTGTGCTCCGAAAGGACTTTTTTGGACTGGCGTGGAATTTTGACAAGGCTGTTTCCAGTGAGGTACTTGGACATCTCTATCGCCGAAAATCTGCGATCAATCATTCCCGTTGCCTTGAATTTGCTTAACAATCGAGGGCGATTGGTTTTAAAGGGCGATACAATATTCTTAGCATGGCTTCCTCTGGGAGGGAAATAAAGATATGGGTCCCATAAGACCACAGGGGAAAAACATATGTCCAAAACTATCGATTTTCTGCTTTAGCTGCCATGTAGTATAGAGTTGTATAGTTCAACTGTACAAAATAACAACCTCATTAATCCAAGGAAATTTGAAAAATGATAACCGAAAGACATAGAAGTAATGGGTCTTGAAACCTTTATGCTCTCCTGTAAAAACAGTAAAACTTGATTTATCAAGTTTTTCCCTCGTACTTTTCATATCGCACATTTACGGCACGTAGCACAATTGAATCGGTATTTTGAGAAATCCCATAAGTTGAATTTTAGCAAAATAGAGTTTATTGCTAATTCCTATTCTATAGGGGTAGATAATAGGCCTACTATTTTGTATAAAAATACCACAAGTCAAATGGTATTTCTGTTGTGACATGTGCGGTTGAAAATTAGGTTTCGCGGAGAGGGCCTATAAGTCAGTGAAAAGCCTGACACAGAATGAACATAACTATAGTCTTTTGTGTAATGTATTATTGTATTAGATTACTTTATCCAGTACTTTATTATTTATGTCCTTAGTGAAATTTCATAGAAGTTAGAATAAAATTTGTTCACATGAAGCAAAAATTATGAAGTCAACTTATAAATACTGGTTTTAAGAATCAAATTCGTATTATTTTTGGATCAAATTTTGAATTATTTCATGAAATAGAGAGATTGTTTCGTTAAATTTTTACCAGATTTTGAGAAACCCCACGATTCAAACATTAATATTGAGTCATATTCTATTTAAAAATATTCTTTTGCATAAAAAATATTCGTTATGATTTTACCAAAATTTCCGATTTCAAATATCTCATTCTTAACTCATGCATTTCTTTTAAACAGTTTTTTTTCCCACCAAAACTTTGTATTTCGTGACTTAAGGGTTTCTCAAAAAAACCGATTCAATTCTGTCCTTGATCGAAAGTTCCAGGCAAAATCTGTGGGTCATTTCTTACCCGCATTCAATTTCGATATTAAATCATCTCTGCTATTAAAAGCGCAGCTAAATACAATACTACCACTGCCAATATATATCACTACCCTCACAGCCACATGAGGTATGCTTTGCTTCATTTTCCCCACATCATCATTTCTTTATGTCTGAAAAGTCTCTTAAATTCATAATGAATGTCAAAATGTCAGTTACACTATCAAATGTCCAAAGTCATGTCGGAGCTTTAGTGCTATTGATAAGGGGACAGCTTGGCTTTCGTAACTAGCGGGCTTCCACGGCATGTTTATCTGCAGATATGACGTCCTTTCGCAGTTGCAACCCTGTCATTGCTTTTAATCTCATTTCAGGGGGCTAGATCATCCCTCCCTCCTATCTAACATTTGGACAGAGTTCATACAAGTCATCCACAGATTTGACTGCTGTGCACGTCAAGGCCTTGGAGCGGTTCTGACCTCTTCCCGCCCCTCTCCGCCCAAACATGCCGTAATACCCGCTACATAGTCTAGTCCTTATTCAATTACACAGAGGACCGAGTAAGAGACACAAGGAAATTTCTCCACGTTTTTGTTTCTTTACATTTGTTCTCCAGACTTTTTTAAAATGAGATTCTGTGTTATACTGGCGTGGAGAATCCGAAAGGATTGCCCATCTCTTCTCATCTATGTTAATGCATTTAGATTACGTTTTATACCAGTCCAGAGAAATGGCAACCGAGTCGATAAAAGGCGCTCAGTTAATCGAAAGGACAGAGCCTCGACTTTCCAACAATAGCTGGAGATCAGAGTTCATATCTAGGCAATTTCAAGTGGAATGTATTGTGGAAAGATATGTTGGGGACGTCGGATTGCCAGTCCAGAGATCCAGGTTCAAATCTCGATAACTCCAAACGTTAAGAAAGAGATTAATTTTTTCTTCCAAGGTATTTTCGTTTTCGATTTCATCTTTCCATTGCATATATTACCTAATACATTCATGTGATGCACCACAAGCAATTTCTAAACAAGGCGGAATTATCTGTAGTTTCGACTCATTCCTCTTAGACCAGGGCTGGGCACCGGGAGCGAATTCAGACTTTTAACGGAGACGCTTAATATTCATCCGTCCGGCATCAACGCTGCGCGCTGTTCGGCGGGGAAGAAAGGGATTGAAGAGAAATCATATGGCTCCCCATGAGAGAGTAGAATTCGCTCTTGGTACCCAGCCCTGTCTTAGAACGATTGCATCAAAATGATCAATCAAGTAGATTACAGTACCCAAAATTTCGTCGCATTTACCGGCTCAACGAAGATTCCTTCCATGAACATTTATGTTGATATCGGATTTCTTTGAAACTGATAGCTAGGGCCCGGAAGTTCATATATTGCATACTTTTTCTTAGAAAGTATAATTATATGCTTACACATTATCTATACGAATTATCAGTTTTTTCGTTTATTAAGCATGTTTTCATTTTGTGTATACCTTTATTTTATTTATTTAAATTTAAATATACAGAAGAATATAAACGCATATTTTCGTCAGTTTTATAAATGCATCATTCATTACGACCTATATAGCATATTTACAAGGTTTACAAACGTTTTTTTTTTTCTCATAAACGCAAAAAGCAGAGAGATACATGTGAAACAACGCGTCAAACACAAAACATAACACGAAATACGAAGCAAATCAAGCATATACGAAATACGAACTCTCAAAACATCGCATACCAGGTGGCTGACTTATATGCCTCTATAGGCTAAAGAAAATGTTTGTTAAATACCCACCGAAAGTTCAGTTATTTAGATCAATAGCACCTAATATTCCATTTTCATCTACACCAGTGTTAAAGTATAATCGACTCTTAGAATAAAAATCCACATTTCTTCCTTAATGTCTTTCAAACTTTGGTGGCATGATTCTTGGGAGCAATCTAAGCAGTTTATATAATCCAAACTTAAATAAGCTATATAATCCAAATTTGAAAATCGAATTTGGGGGCCCAAAGAATTTTTTTGGACCGACCTAACTCCATTACAAAATGACTTGGGGTAAAACTTCTTTCTCCAAAATGATCCTCTATATATGGAGAATATTACATGCTAGAATTATTTATCTTGAACCATTCAAGAGATATGCCACATTACATAAGAACTTTAGAAAAAAAATATATATGTAGGCCTATATTTGTATATTTTTGGGATAAAATAGTTGTAATTGATCGAAAATAATAATTTCAATTTACAACATAGCCACATGTTTCAGCTTTAATTTTATACCTCATTGAAGTCTTTTGTCCAATTGGAGGTCTACTTCTTGTCCGTTGGAATGATAATAAATGTCGTAAAATGTGAAGTATGAGAAAGCAGATACCTATTGAAGATGTAAGGTGTAGAAAGTATAGCGCGCTTACACATATTATGAATATCAAAATAATTATGAAATTATTGAGATAATAGGTACAAGTTGTATATTTTATAAAACTAGAAGAAATGAGCTTCCAGATGAGATAAAAAAAACATTATTTACAAAAATTTTAAAGAAATCTGACATTTCTAAAGTAATATATCTAGAAGGGGAACGTGGCACTAGATGCTCAGCATCTACAAGCAGTTAAAGAGGTTTTTAATTCATCAGACTGGAATATTGCTGCATCTAAATTGGGACAATTCAAAATTTACTGGCAATCAACGAGTTGGAAGAGAATCTTGTATTTATGTCTGCTCATTTTTCCGGTTTCCCAAAAGCAATGACGTCACTGGAAACTGTTGACACGCCCTTACATGTGTCACTAGCTGCTTTTTAAGATATAAAATCTAATCTGAGTTCTGTTCCTGGCAGTATAAGACAAATAATAAAGGGAAAAGAAACTAGTATTCTTTTTTAAAAACCTGAATACCAGCAGTTATGCGATAGTCGAGACATTTTCAGAGGAAAGTTATCCATAGCATTAAACAGTTTATCTCTTCGCGGAACAATTAACATAATTTAATATGTCCCAATAACATCATGTAGGTTCATACTCATTAGGATTCGTACTGTTACAGTAAACATTTCTCTTCATTTATTAGTGCATATTTATTGATATATTTTGCACTTTTTAACAGGATATTTGTATGTATGTTTAGTAGTTTTTAGGACATGAAGTTCCGGGCCCTGTGATACCATATCGCAATCTAGCGAATGTCGAATTCGTTCCGGCCAATCATAGGTCAGTACACAAGATGACAGCTATTCAAGTCCATGTGGAGCCATGTAGTGTTGCCAGTTTTTACCAATACATATTGCACAGAAGGTGGTTGTGATTCAATCACGGATCATGTAAATAGGATTGCATGTCAAATTTCTCACGTATTCTTTCACTTAGTGTCGATAGACAGAAAGACAATTCCTTGTCCAGCCTCTCCAAGAAGCGCTTTGTATAAGCGAAGTATCGATATCAAAGTCATACCAGTGGGGTGTTATGACGAAACCTATAGTGTCAGTAAAAAATGTAAAAACGTCGACATTAGCTTTTTAAAATTTATTTCAAGACGTGTAACAACTGCGCTATCCAGCGTCGGTGGAATTCGTGACAGAGAAATTAGTTCGAAGAAACGCCATGGGGCATACTGTACGCCTTGCAGTTGGGGAAGACATCAGTATATTACAGAGAATCAGCCAAAGTTGAGTTCGTAACCATCCCTACGGGCTAGATGATACCGATTGCTTGCAAATGTGGGAGTCTTAACCTTCCGCTGCCCTGCGAGCCTCCATAACATGTAATAGGGGTAGCTTTACCTTCAGTATAAATTTAATTAAAGTATTGAGTTTTACGTTAGCTATCTCTCCTTTTTAGTTAAATTCCCAACAATAATATGAAACATTTTCCTTTTAAAGACTGGGCATAAACAAAACTTCATTCAGATTATACAGGGTGAGTATAAACTCTACCTACAAACTTTCAGAGGTTGTTCAGGGATGTTTACCGAATGTTTTGATAAAAGTAGTCCATGATCTTCGGTGTCTCATTACAGAGTAATTTCATGTTGATCTCTTCGACGTGACAGATGGCGTTTCATACAAATAAATTAATCAACTATGATACTCATTTCCTCCTGACTAGTGTAACATCATTTGTAAAGGAACAAATACATTACGGTACAAAACAAATTACATAAATTAATGAAACAACCAAAAGACAAAACACGTACTGTTTTATATTACTATTCAATGTTACTATACAGAACTGTTCCTTTAAAGCAGATGTTCAAATGTCACTGCCTTGATCACAACAGACTGTACAGCGACGCGTCATGGGCTGTCGCACACGCTCTATACCCCAGGAGATTGGCGTAAATCTTCAGCGGCTGCAACAATCCTAGCAACCAGGTCCATGGGAGTGTCGACTGGAGTCTCATACACTAGGTTCTCCACATGACCCCAGAAGAAAAAGTCCATTGGCGTCATTGCATCCCGCGGAACCATACACGAGGTGTATATGGGCTAACTGTGCTTCAGTAAATCCATATATACCATATCACTCCTACACTAACACTGCGGAAAACAAAACCTGAGACAGGACTGTTAGAGTTCAAGAAGAATGATTACAGATATTGTACAATGGCATTGCCCCTGTTACTTTTCCCTACTTGCTGGTCAACAAGACCCCGAATGAAGTGTAAGCTACGTTTTGTTCGCAAACACGACACTCATTCCGTGTAAAAGATAAAAAGGCAGTTGAGATAACATAACGAATCAAATGCAATTACTCGACAATGATCCAATGGCGACTATGAGTTTCTTATATCAAAACACTCGGAAAACATCCCTGAACAACCTCTGAAAGTTTGTCGGTAGAGTTTATACTCACCCTGTAGAGTTCCCTGACTGCAGGTGCTCCGTCGGGTCTTGCTTATACGATGACATTAAGATATACATGCTAATTCCAGTAAGTACCGCAGCTATTTATTCTCAGAATGTTCACCATTAGTACGTACCCAGGTATACAAAGAAGTTCGACTCATGGTATAGCAAGGTACGGTACAGTGCAATTGCTTTTCATTACTATTGCACAGGTAATAATAATAATAATAATAACAATAATAATATTATTATTATTATTATTATTATTATTATTATTATTATTATTATACATGTTAACGAAATCTTAAACGTCCGCATTAAGACTCGTAGAGAAACAAAGGCCTAAATTGCGTATGGCAAAATCTATCACCTTACCTTTTGAAAATTCGAGGTTTACTTACAATCAAAAGAAACATCAACTCTGAACTTACCTGAAACAAAAGAAAACAAATAATTAATACAAGTGTATTGCACTAAAAACTAGTAAATTTACATTAACAGCAAATCGCAGAATTTATTCCCGGAAAAGGCTGCACAATGATAAAAAAAAGTTGGCATAGATGACTATCCAAATACAATTTGACATAAAATTGTTTGTTTGATCACCAAAGTAACAGTTTTCATCGAATGCAAAGATGATAATAATGATGATGATGATAATATTATTATTATTATTATTATTATTATTATTATTATTATTATTACTCTGTTCCTCTACCAAAAGAAATCAAGCATCACAATAAACGACAATAAACTAGCTTGAGCCATTTTCGCTTTTTTCTGTTGAAAGGATATTATTTAGGTCTATCTTTTATAAATCATCTAGCTCGTATTAAAATTATATAGTAACAGAATTACGTTATATGTCAAAGCGATGATGCTATGGGTAACTCTCATCTGGAGTCCAGCCCAGATCACATATATACCAGATCGCTCATCCCTATGTTAAAATCGGTAACACGAAGATAACAACCGCCAGGATCGTCACCCGTCCGCCGTAAACGAACATGAGATGGCAGTACAGTAGCTAATGCAATTCAAATAGGAATTATGACGTGACTCCTTATGTAACAACTAGATGGCAGCATAGTGAACCTGACAAATTATTACCCAAATACCTTTAACTTCAACATGTTTATGTATTTCTAATTTTGTTCTATGTGGTATACCATTTTTGGCAGGATTTTATTAGAAGGATTTAATTTTGGAGATGATGTCTTTAAGATATGTTAATATCTTTGAATTTTTTATTCTTTTTTTCTACAAGCGTCAAAGCCTTTAAGACCGAGCAATCTGAATATATATGATCTAGGAGTCCAGCACAGGAATTACGTAGTCTGCTGTTGCAAAATATTGGAGAGGAAGACTGCTAATGCCAGAGTTCAACGCAGTATATTGAACAACATTTTCATCAAGTCCCTTTAAAATCATCATCTTCTATCCAATTTTTTTCTCTAGCAGACTGTACACAATGATTTTGGGAAATAGCCTATAGTTACAAAGAGTATTGAAAATCTCTCTCGGCTAATGCGCATATTTGCCTAGCAATTAAGTTTTTAATTTGCCAGATACATATTGTAAATTCAGTGCTTCTTTAAGTGCCGCAATTATGGTTCTCACAAGCGAGGAAAAAGTTTTTAGTGTTGAGTATGCTATTATTTCCGTTCATACGGTCTTGGACGTGTAAATGGCCAAAGTTCGAAACACGTCTCAGATGGCTTTCGTGGAATGATTCACAAGCTGTCACCGAGTAACATGGTTATGTTACAAGTTGTTGACACTATGGATAACGCATAATTTCCGGTGGAACATAATATATTTTCCTAAGCATCGCATTCACTTAATCTTGCACCGAACAACGCCTACGTATGGGATATGTAAAGGGATTCATCTTTATGGAGAATACATCGAAAACAAATTGTAAAATTACGGAAAAAGATTGTAGCTTCCTTTCACCAACTGCAGCAACTTCCATTTGTAAACATGTTTGAGAATCTACATGAATGTTATGAATGTTGTATGGAAAATAATGGAAAGCATTTCGAACATGTGTTTATATAACAAAAGGCGTCAGTGAACATGGAATTTTGTTTTACGGAGATATGTTCACGTTCCAGTTTATTAAAACGCTTCACTTAACTGCAGTTTATAGATTACTAGATATATGTGTCTCTTATCCATTTTCAATAGACACATATTGTATGTAAAGGCCCATTCACAATGAAAATTAAACATAAACATAACGTAAGCATAAAACCTTGTGTCCATGTTATTTAATGAAAGCATTCACAATGAATTACATAAGCATAAACTTAATCTTAATCATAAGACGTTAACATGAAAGTTTGCAAACTCCAAACTTTCATGCTTATGTTTATGCGATTTGGAAACAGTACACAAGCGGAAAGCGTGTTTTCACTTTTTGTTTAACATCTCATGGGCTTTGCCTATAGGCAATATTTTGATCTATTGGCCGTGATGATAGCTAGGCGCGCAACATGGAATCATATGACGAAAAGTTGATTATTTTACATCTCCATTTCTTTGATTTCAAGTATTGAAAGCCATATACTGATGCCATTGTAGTTATTAGAAACATAAGTTGAATAGCTACATCGTCAGTCATTGTGCAATTCTCCATTTTTATGTAATAGATTCTGTAGTTTTGTTGATTCGGTATGTTTGTTTCCACACACGTGTTATGTTTACATTATGTTTAATTTTCATTGTGAATGGGCCTTGGCTACTTAAGTTTGTGGCATATGTTTATGTGCTTATGTTAATGTTTACGTTATGTTTAATTTTCATTGTGAATGAGCCTTAATCAATCATTCGTATTGAATGTTCAAACCAGTGACATTTTCTTTAGAGTTTATTTTACGATATATATTTCATTCGTGTCTTCTTACTTTGTACAGATACGGAATTAAAATTTGGAGCGAATTTTGATGGGAGTGCACCTGTATGTAGGCAAAGATTTCGCACGACTGTCCACAAGTAGTATATATACAGGGGTTCTTGTTTACTGCACATGCGCAGTGTTTTGTAAGCGAAGCTTATATTATAATCTAACTTCAAATTTAGTTTTCACAAATTCTAACCTATGTAATTGGAAGATGGCGTGTTGAAGTTTTCTGCGATTATATGCTCGAAAACTACATACGCAGCAGCCCTTTTCCAACTACAATGCAGGTCGATTTCACAGAAACCTCCATTCGAACTATAAACAACTGCGAATCATTGTATTCAAAATTAAGTGGATTATTTTACTCACCCATCCTCACATATTCCAACTAATTGAGGTATCAAAACACATTCATTGTGACGCATTATAGCTAGGAAGAAGACAACAAAAAGAGACATTCTTTGCTGCAGAAAATCATTGCCTATAGTCTATAAAGAAATACTTCTTACGACGCGTTGCAATTATTGTGAATTATTTTAGTTTAAAACAGAGGATTAACTCACGCTGCCAAGAAATTCTAACCTATAATTTAAGGTATCAAACATTTTAACCACACCAGCAGTAACCGCTGACAGTCGTAATTTTTATGCAAATCTGTCTTTCAAGTAAAGCGCTCTGTGAAGCAGACTTGAACTTCACCCGACCCCGTCTCAGTTTTCCCCCTTGATATCCACATAACTCGAGTTGGCTGATAAGACGCCAGAAACCCAAATCGAGTGCACACAAACTCTGTGTGACTTGAAATTGTGGTTTTCTGTTAACGTACCTACAGCAACGTATATATTACTCAAATCTGGCTTTCAAATAAAGCTCCCTGTGAAGCAGACTTGAATAATTTCAAGGGAAAAATTGTTCCGGGGCCGGATGAAGTTCCTGGGTAGCTCAGTCGGTACAGCGTTGGTGCGTTCAGCCTAGGTCCCAGGAATTATTCAATCCTAAGTCTGTTTAAAATGGGAAGGAGGATGTTGGTAGCTAAGGATAGAGTTCATGTTTTTGTTGGGGCAGAGTTCGTTCCCGAATAGGTTATTGGGACAGAGATAAGGAAACCTAGGTGTACTGCCTGATGACAAATCTACAGGTAGATGTACCAGCCAGAATATATTGAGAAAGTATAGACAGATAGCAAGCATCCTTTCCCTATGACTCGCGTGTCAAGATTTCTAACTATAAGTTCAACGGATTCAGGTTCGATTATTAGCATGTTCAAGGTTTCTTTCCTACATGGTCTTCTGCATGACCGACGCCGTAACCTTTCGCCTAACCGTTAACCTTCCATATTTATAATGTAATTAAGGAAATTATACTAATAAAAGAACAGGGATAAGGAGGGGTGATGCCATGATAACAGCCATATTGTATTACGCACATACATTCTATCGCCGAACAGATCAAGTAATCAGAAAGCGGGTCCCAAAGGTAATGTTTTAGCGTGATCTCAAACTCTGCGGAATTCAAGTATTTTAAGGTCATATTTTATACATACGACAGTACCTCTATAATTTCTAAATACGGCCTGAAACTTTGTGTAGAGTTTTATAAT